>NW_024756501.1:0-6232 GCF_018991925.1 Homarus americanus | reverse complement strand
TGGTCGACCCACTCATTGATTTACTGCGACAGGTGAAACTGACTATAGGAGTGAATGCTATGTATGTCGCTATGTGTGCGTGAGAGAGAGCTCTGTGTGTGTGTGTGTGTGTATGTGTGTCCGTGTGCACCATGACCAACAATAATCAGTGTTACCAATACAACCAAGCACAGCCTGGGGAAGGAGGAGGGAGGGGGAATCCTACCCAGTGATACCAATTCTCACCGTCGTTATCAGATATCCAGAGATAGCGGGGCGCGTAATTCCAACGTTGCCAGATAAAATGTGGCCTGAGCGTGTAAGAACAGTGATACCAGATAAGAGCGACTAATGCCCAACCAATGTAGCCAGATAACGTGTGGTGGTTGGGGCAGAGGTCCGAATTCTCAACGTCTCGTACGATTTATTTTATTTTTTTTTCTTTATTATTATTATTTTTTTAGGGGGACGGGGGGGAGGAGGGAGGGGGGAGGGCAGGGGGGCGAGGACTAACTAATACCCGATCCAGACTAATCCAACCTAACCCAACGTAACCTACCCCACCCCTGGCTCCCAACGTACCCTAACCTATCCCAACGTAACCTACTCCTACCCCAACGCATTCCTAACCTAACCCAACGCACCTACCTTCCCTGTAAATCTGATTCTAATCGCACCTCAATCCCAACCCAACCCAACCTACCCTACCCGCAATTTAAATTAAACTAACCTAACCTAACCTACTCCCTACCCCACTACCCTAAACTAACCTAACCTAACTCCACCTCCTACCCTACCCCTAACCTAAAACTAACCTAACTCCAACGTAACCTACCCCACCCTACCCTAACGTACCCCTAACCTAACCCAACCTAACCTACCCCACCCTACCCTAACCCAAACTAACCTAACCTAACCCAATTCCTGTACTCCCCACCCCAAACTAACCTAACCTAACCCACCCCACCCCACCCAATCTCTAACCCAAACTAACCTAACCCAACGTAACCCACCCCACCCTACTCCCCAACGCAATTCAACCTAACCCAACGTAACCTACCCTTCCCTGTAACCACCCCAACGTACCCCAACTCCAACCTAACCCAACCTAACCCAATCCTAACCCAACCTACCCCATCTCTACCCTAAACCAACCTAACCTAACCTTAACCCACCCCTAACCTAACCTAACCTAACCTACCCTACCCTACCCTAACCTAAACTAACCTAACCTACCCTACCATACCCTAACCTAACCTAACCTAACCTACCCTAACCTAACTTAAAGTTTCAAAAAATCCCACCTGTATCTCACCTAACCTCAGTCAACCAGTTAAGACACCTTCTGGAATCTACATTAACAGCAACATTATAACTAGAGTATAATGCAAGTGTTAAATACATCCTCTCATTATACCAGTTACGGGGAAACAAAATGATGAAGGAACTTATAACATCATTGTGTAATATCAACAATACATCATCATTATAAAACATCAACATCATTAACACAGTACCCATTAACTTCCACATCAACATCAACATCATTAACACAGTACCCATTAACTTCCCTCATAAACATCATTAACACAGTACCCATTAACTTCCACATCAACATCATTAACACAGTACCCATTAACTTCCACATAAACATCATTAACACAGTACCCATTAACTTCCCTCATAAACACCAACATCATTAACACGGTCCCCATTAACTTCCACATAAACACCAACATCATCAACACGGTCCCCATTAATTCCAACATAAACATCAACATCAACATCAACATTTTTAACACAATACTCATCAATTTCCACTGTGAATATAACATGGTCGTGGTGAGAGAAAGAGACGCACCAACACCAGCTGGTAATCGTCATCTAGAGTATTACCGGACATGTAAACAATGAAACAGGGAGAGAGAAGCAAAAAAAACTAACTGTACTCGTATTGTAAAGCTTGCCCCGCCTGGCCCTGTGACTAATAAGGGTTAAGAGCCTAAAATACGCTACACGCGATGGTTAAAATAAGCGACACCGGAAAGTTAAAGGCTTGAAATGAGTTTAATGCAAGGGCTACCGGCTTGAAATGAGTTTAATGCAAGGGTTACCGGCTTAAAATGAGCTTAATGCAAGGGTTACCGGCTTGAAATGAGTTTAATGCAAGGGTTACCGGCTTAAAATGAGCTTAATGCAAGGGTTACCGGCTTAAAATGAGCTTAATGCAAGGGTTACCGGCTTAAAATGAGCTTAATGCAAGGGTTACCGGCTTAAAATGAGCTACAGGTAGAGGTTAGCGTCCTTAAATAAGCTAAACATGAAAATAATCGACCTAAAATAAGCTATACAAGATAATAATCGACCTAAAATAAGCTATACAAGACAATAATCGACCTAAAATAAGCTATACAAGATAATCGACCTAAGATAAGCTAAATAAGAGAGTAATCGACATAAAATAAGCGATACAAGACAATAATCGACCTAAAATAAGCGATACAAGACAATAATCGACCTAAAATAAGCTATACAAGATAATAATTCGACCTAAAATAAGCTATACAAGACAATAATCGACCTAAAATAAGCTATACAAGACAATAATCGACCTAAAATAAGCTATACAAGATAATCGACCTAAGATAAGCTAAATAAGAGAGTAATCGACATAAAATAAGCTATACAAGACAATATGCGACCTAAAATAAGCTATACAAGATAATAATCGACCTAAAATAAGCTAAACAATGTCCTATCGACCTAAAATAAGCTATGCAAGACAATGATCTACCTAAAATAAGTTACATCAGAAAATAATCCACTTAAAATAACCTAAACACAAGGGTTAACCTACAATAGCGAATTTAATCCCTTAAAAAATATCCACGGAATCTTGTCCAGAATTGATCTTGTAAAAATATACAAGACTTGTCTGGCCAGTTGTGTGTGTGTGTGTGTGTGTGTGTGTGTGTGTGTGTGTGTGTGTGTATGTGTGTGTGAGTGTGTGTGTGTGTGTGTGTGTGTGTGTGTGTGTGTGTGTGTGTGTGTGTATGTGTAAATCATGAAGGTCTTCGCGTCTTAGAGTCAAATAACACACTAAGCTAAATATTCTCTCTTATGTGTATAAAAAATAAACACAAATGAATATAGATACAATAAATAAATTCGTATCTAAATATCAATATTTACAAACACTTTAAACGTCTTAAGTGCCAAATGTATATTATATCCTACAAAAAGTTTTAATCTGAACTTGAACTTGATACTGTGAGAGAGAACTTGAAGCAAAAACACTCGTACATATATGGAGAACGTACGTCGAAAAATAAGATACAGTCAGTGTGTAAAATTTTGGCAAAAAGTTTTACGTATAATCTTGACTGACGTACAGGGGGAGACTCTTCTAAACGGTTTACGGGAAGTGACCAAGACCATGAGCGGGTCCTGACGGCAGGCTTGACCCAGGTTGCGGTGGGGGGGTGAGGGAGGCTGGAGTGACCTTTGACCTCCGTGTGGGTGCCGCCGCCATCTGCTGACCCTAAAATTGTCGTCAATGTCCACCAGCAGTTATTACTATCCCCCAAAACAGGCTTAATATCAAGGTTACTGAATTAACTGGTGCAGAAGGCGCGTAGGAGCCACGTCACGCCACAATGTAAACAAAGGGAACCGCGTACAACTGAAGTTAACATAACACAGAATCAGGTGCCATTGAGTATATTTCCAACATCGCTATTGTGTTGGAAACTTTACTTATTCACTGTACAGATTTATATCGATGTTATTTCACGTATTTATGAGAAAATTATGGCATGAGTCATGACGGAGAGAAAGTATGGAGGAAGAAGAGGTTGACGCGTTGAGGCAGCGTGTGTGTTGTGTCGCAGGCTGTGGGTCGGGGCAGGTCACACAGCCCCCAGCCGACAGGTACCGTTCTTGCTTGACGAACATCACGCCGCCCCGCGCCCCTCTGTCGCCGCCATCCTGCCGCCCGCTGCCCAACTGCTAACTCCCCCTACCACCCACATCACCCCCCACGGTCCTCCCCACACCCTATTGACTCACAATGAGCCACCATACACACCCCCTCCCCACTCACCCTAGAGCCATCTGACCCCACTCATAATCTTCACATCCACTCAACCATGGTTCCTGACGCCCTCCCCCGCACCCAGTCCATCCACCCACAACGTCCAGCCACGGCCATCCAGACCACACCCTACCCGCCCACCAACACCTTACACTTTATTCACCCACCCACCTTATGCACCCACCCACCCACCCACCCACCCACCCACAGAGACATATTATTCGAACTAAAATACAATTACCAATAAATAACAACAACAACAATGTCTCAATCACCACCCCCTTCATTATCCCAAATCACCTAAAGCTAATCGTCATTTTGTTAATCACTAATCACCTCCCATTCACCAATCAGCAACAGGTTCAGAAGCTTCTACCACTTTCACCACCTCGATACTTACTGTCACCACAACTAGAGTCTGACAGTTGTATTGGTTTAGCATATATGGTCGTCCTGTTGAAGTTATTATTATTATTATTATTATTATTATTATTATTATTATTATTATTAAAAGACACAAAAATATAATAAAAAATTGTCCTTTGTGTTTGTGTGTGTGTGTGTTTGTGTGTGTGTGTGTGTGCGTGTGTGTGTGTGTGTTTGTGTGTGTGTGTGTGTGTGTGTGTGTGTGACCCTCCACCACACCTTGCTCTCAGTGACCACCACAATACAACAGGTTCGGGGGGAGGACACAGTCAACCCACAGACCACTTATAGAGTCGAAAATCTCTGGTGATTCAAACGGGTAAACAGGCGTTATATATAAAGAAAAAGACATGGTGGAGGTGTTTGGGGAGGGAAGATGGGGAGGGGTGTTGGGGAGGGGAGATGGGGGGAGGGTGTTGGGGAAGGGAGGTGGGGAGGGGAGGAGGGGAGGTAGACATCATGCAAGATATGAATTAAGGTCCTTTACTGTGTCTCTTGTGGTGGTGATTGTGGTGGTGGTGATAGTGGTGATAGTGGTGATGATGATAGTGGTGATGGTGGTGGTGATAGTGGTGATGGTGATAGTGGTGATGGTGGTGGTGATAGTGGTGATGGTGATAGTGGTGATGGTGGTGGTGATAGTGGTGATGGTGGTGGGTTGTCTTAGTAGCAGTGGTGATAGTAATTGGAGTGGTAGTGGTGATGGTGGTGATGGTGGTGGTGATGGTGGTGGTGGTGGTGGTGATGATGGTGGTGATAATGGTGTTAATAATGATGAAACACAACCATACTAAAATACATTCATTAAGGGACAAAATTAACGTAAGGAATCCCCGTTAATGCGTACCTTATACCTGACACTACGTACCTTATACCTGACACTGCGTACCTTATAACCTGACACTGCGTACCTTATACCCACACTGCGTACCTTATACCCGACACTACGTGCCTTATACCTGACACTGCACCTTATACTTCTGACTAATTGCGTACCTTATACCCGACACTGTCTACCTTATAACGACACTGCCATCTTTATACCCGACACTGCGCAATCTTATACCCGACACCGCGCACCTTATACCCGACACTGGGTACCTTATAACCTGACACTGCGTACCTTATACCTGACACTGCGTACCTTATAACCTGACACCGCGTACCTTATACCCGACACTGGCAGTACCTTATACCCGTCAATGCACAATTATACCCGACACCACGTACCTTATACCCGACACT
The DNA here is from genome assembly GCF_018991925.1 of Homarus americanus. Classification (NCBI taxonomy): domain Eukaryota; kingdom Metazoa; phylum Arthropoda; class Malacostraca; order Decapoda; family Nephropidae; genus Homarus; species Homarus americanus. The sequence continues at coordinate 489 of NW_024756501.1, read as the reverse complement.
ACGTACCTTATAACGACACCTGCGTAAATCTTTATACCTGACATCACTGCGTACCTTATACCCGACACTCGCGTAAATTTTATACCTGAGACTGTCTAATTTTATACCTTACACTACGTACCTATAACGACACTGCGTACCTTATACCTGCGACACTGCGTACCTTATACCCGACACTGTACCTTATACCCGACACTGCGTACGTTATACCCGACACTACGTACCTTATACCTGACACTGCGTACCTTATACCCGACACTATACCAATTGGGCGACACTAACAACACACACCTCCAGTAACCTCAAGTCAACACCTCACTCAGGCTGACCTCTACTATGGACCTCAATTATATTGACCTCACTAGGTTGACCTCACTATATTGACCTCTCACTATATTGACCACTATATTGACCTCTCAATTATATTGACCTCTCACTATATAGACCTCTCACTATATAGATCTCTCAATTATATTGACCTCTCACTAT
>NW_024756500.1:0-8924 GCF_018991925.1 Homarus americanus | reverse complement strand
GCCTTTCTTTGTCCAATAATATTCTTTAAATAATTATTTATCCATTTCGGGTCATTGTTGTTAGATCCGAGTTTTTTGTATGGTATGGTTTGCCTTTGTGCATTAAGTAACTCATTATTTAAATTGTTGTGGAACTCGTCAACCTCGTGATCAGGTCATCCTCAACCGTCAGGTCTCCAGGTAAGGTGAGGTCGCCCTCTGTGGGTGCATTGTGTGAGGTCACCTCATGTGAGGTCATGTAACTCACCCCCAAGTGTGATACCCTTTCTCTCAGCTGCCTCGGCAAACTGTCAAAGTTTGCCCTTCTGAAATCTGGTACTTTAGTGTAATTTTTCTTGCTGCTGCCCTGAAATTCTAATTGGAATCTTATTTCTTTGTGATCCCTGTTAGCAAGTTCGTTCCCTACCTCGACATTAGTAATGAGCTTTTCTCTGTTTGTCAAAACTAAATCGAGTATGGTATTAACCCGAGAGGGTTCGGTTGTATGTTGGCTTAGGAAACAGTCCTGGATTGTTTCAAGAAACTTCTCTGATTCTGAGTTCCCCATAAGGTCAATCCAATCTATTTGGCTAAAGTTAAGGTCGCCTGCTATACAGACTTTACTATGTATGGAAGCCCTGCTCATTTCATCCCAAAAAGTCGCTCATTAACGCTTATCAAGATTACGAGGTCTATATATTACTCCTGTGATTTATTTTTCCCTACCATCGATTAATTCTAACCAAATTGTTTCTGTTTTCCCTCAGGTTATATTTCCTTATTTTTTTCACACTTCAGATTATCCCTGACATAGATTGTTACTCTGCCTCCTTTCCTAATCTGCCTATCTGTATGGAATAATTTGTAACCTGCAATTTGGCATTCGACAGGTAACTCACGTCAGTCTAAGTTTATTCATGTTTCGGTGAATGCTATTATATCGATTTTTTCGGAACATACCAACACCCTGATTTCATCCATTTTGTTTCTCATACTTCTACTGTTTGCATAGTAGCCATTTTAGTTAGTCGTGTTCCGAGTTGTCTCTTTGTCACGTTTAGGTTTTAACTCCCTGCCTAATTTAGTTTTGTCATAATTTCTAGCACTATTTCCCTGTAACCTTTCACTTTGTTACCCGCTCCCACTGCAGCCTCCTACACCCCCGCGCTCATATGTTCTCATAGCAGTTAAAAGAGCCATTATACTATCACCCTGAATAAGGATCACAGATAACGAAACACATTGTTACAATATCTACTTATAAATATAGAGCTGGAAAATGGACCACACAGCAAAGATTGGTTAGGTTAGGTTAGGCTAGGCTAGGCTAGGCTAAGTGCAGTCAGAATCTCACCTTAACCTGTATATAAGACACCACTTTTCCCACAGAGTCGGGGTGGAGGACGAGGATGTCTGATGTACAGTTGGTCACCGGTGAGAACGCCTCTGTCAAACCGTATCCGCTTGATATTGTCAGACCCATCTGAGTAACCATATCAGTGTTAGAGTATAACAAATGGCATTCCTAATTTTATACATTTATTATAATAGTTAATAAATTCCTCCCTAATCAGACTATGGGGTTTTCCTATGTTATTGCATCATACCGCATGACCGCTGTCCTTACGACCACATGGTCACTGTGCTTAGGACCACATGGGGGGGGCTTAGACAAGGTGAGGCGAGGTATTTCATCATCTGCCGAAAGTCATGGGCACAGCCGCTTGAGTTGTTAGATACCCATTTGTTGTTGCACTCCAATAAATAGTCTGACTTTCTCCCATTTAAAACCTTACCATGTAGTACAGTATTTGTAAGCGAAGTAAATTAAATAACATTCATTTGGCATATGCCAATGGGTGGAGCTTACTGCACAGCCAGACTGGCATGATCCAGGGTGCCTCCGCTGTCCTTCTCCGGCCTCTGGCCTGTGTACATGTTTGTCTGCCTCTCTCTCCTGCTTCTGAGCTACCGTGGGGCTAAGGTTGGTCCTTCCTGTCCGAGGGAATGTTAGCCAAGGAGTTAGTGGTACTTATGCTGGACGCCCAATTAGGCAGGGAGTGCATTTATATTATGTCTAGTTCTTTCTATTTACCTAGGTGTTTCTGTTGGTCCTTTTTGCCCAGAATTTTATTCTTCAGCCATGATTGAGTGTTTGGGAAAACCTAAAGAGTATTTCATGAAGTCTGCCCAACTTAAAGCTAGACATAGCAGCAAATTACTGCTGTCCAGCTCTGTATCTTTTGAGATAAGCTTGGGAGAGAGACGAGGGTGTGGGGGATAGAGGGCCATTCACCTGATTTTTTCCTCTGGGACTGTCAACGAATTAAGTTTTTATTCCCTATATGTTCTGAATAACTTAAGATGAAACTTTTTTTTATTAATGTAACATGCTTTTTCACTGTAACTTTGTAAATTTTTCATAAAAAATGAGTAAAATAGTAAAGATTATTTATAATCACCCAGTAACAGTATATCTTGGTAACAATCTCTGCCGGTTGCATCATGACAAGGAAATACTAACAGAATATGGGGGCAGTGTAAGTGACGTCATGGTACAGTAATACCAACATTAGTGTAGTAGACTTAGTGGAGCCACATTTTACCGTGCCAGGTGTTAAACTCTCCCATATATGACGCATTTGGTTATGATGCAAGAGTGACGTGGGAGAAGTTGTTCAGTGCATTAGAATGTTCTCCATTGAGTAGAGCCAATTAAAAAGTAGCAAGGCCCCATGGTCCGATGGAATAGAATACGACCAATAGCCTCCGACACATTCACATACTGGCTGGGTTTATTAGATTGGTTTTCACCCGATCTTTCATATTTTTTTGGGCACTTGGGGTCTCCATACTATTTGTATTGGCTTTACACACTAACTTATTCATTCCTTCTCCTGGCCTGTTGTTGTAACCTTTGTGCTGTGAGTTAAGCTCTTCTTCCTAAATAAACAGTGTTCCTGTACTGTTGAATACACATGGAGTCACCTTTCTCACGACGGAGGTGACGGAGTCTGCTGAGATCGGGGCACCCGATATTCCGAAGACCTTGAAAGAAGAGAGGTCGTACTGCTGCCGGAGGGGTGTGTTCGCCACCAGGTCAATGAGGTGAGGTACGAGGGGCGAGGCTGTCACCTGCACCACGGTGATAAATATACTTTATGCTCAACAACAGCCTCACCACAAACACTTTTACTGATGAATTAATTAAGTTAATCACTATCATTATGAATCCTTATGCAGTATTATCTAAAACATGTTACAAATGTTAGATTATGACCAATAGGTAAAAGCAACAAGATTTCAGCTTAATAAAATTATCACCAACATTTAATCTTACGTCTCTCGGTTTTGCATACTCCCCTTAAAATCCTGGATGATCTCAAAATACCTCTTGGGTGAGAATTTTGTAACATATAATCAAGTCCAGATAATAATACCAATACCACGTGCTGGTCAAGCTCCGAAAGAGTTAACATAAGAACATAAGAATGGAGGAAACTGCAGCGGGCCTATTGGCCCATACTGGGCAGTCCCATTTACACTCAACCCCTATTGCTCATATAAGCATCCAACCTGTGTTTGAAGCTATCCAGCGTATTCGAGTTAATGATGATATTTGGTAAGAGACATAAAGGCAAGAATGAACTTAGCATGCTTCCCTGTTGGGCGCTGTAAACGCTTCTGCGCTTCACCTTACACGAGGATGTGTGGGAGTGGCCAATAAATAAAAAAAAAGAAAAAAAAAGACTTAAGTTAAAAGAATGAAAGAGACTGGAAAGATTTAAGACTGAGAAATTTTAGTGAAATTAATAATAATAATAATAATAATAATAACAATAATAATAATAATAATAATAATAACAATAATAATAAAAATAATAATATTGTTGTTGTTGTTGTTGTTGTTGTTGTTGTTATTATTATTATTATTATTACTACTATTACCATTATTATCATTATTATTATTATTACCACTATTATTATTATTATTATTATTATTATTATTATTATTATTATTATTATTATTATTATATTATTATTTATATTATTAACACCTCAATATTAACATTACATTATTCATCATTATTAATAACTTCCTGTATCACCTGGGGTCACAACTCACCTGTCAATCACCTAGTAGTAGTTTCATAATTCACTAATTCATTTTACTTTCTATTCCGTCCTTTATCTTACTTTCTATTACGTCCTTTATCTTACTTTCTATTTCGTCCTTTATGTAATGAGACGAATCTCACAAGAAGAGAATTACATATATAGGTAGGAAGTATAGAGAGTAGGAATGTAAAGATAGGAAACTTGGTAGCGTGGCCCGGATGTTATTTGCACAGCGTCACTACGCTTATCTTATCTCGTATGTCAATACACATATATCACTTCTTAAAGGGACAACTTGTTAAACACCTCTTGACACAACTATTTATTACTTCACTCAATGACCTGGACACATTAATATCACTATTATATCGGGGTACTAACACATTATGCTTTACGTTACTTGACACTGACTCTCGGACACACCTGAATGAATACACTTCCCACAGTAGGTAACTCACCCTAGGACGTTCTGACAAGACTCACGTGTGCCCTGACGTAGGCCCAGTGAGTGCTGGCTGGGCTGCCTCCTATGGGAGAGTCTGCTTAGCTGGCGATGCCGTGGTCTGGTCGGGAGGTCTCCCTCCCGACCTGGGGAGGGGACGTGCGTGACTCTGCTTAGTGAACCGAGTGACGACCCGAACGGGAGGGGGATGACAGCAACCAGAATGAGAAACAACGGGAGGGGATGACAGCAACCAGAATGAGAATCAGTATGACCAGAATCAGAATGATAATGATAATCGAATGCTCCGTGGACGGACTGTAGGGCCTTTATATGGGGTTTACCAGCCGGCTTCTGACCTCAACACTAACACTAAACTGGTTTGATCTGAAGAAGGTGTGCAGGTGTGGTCCTGGCCAGGTGTCTTGGCTGTGCGGCTAGGTCAATGGGTTCACGTTATTAGTGCGCGAGTCAAGTCCTTGGGTCGACCTGAGGTGTGTCAACCTGGAATGTGGTGGTACCACGAGGTCTGCAGTGCTCTTGCCGTTATATGCGCATATCTCTGGGCTGTAAGGTTTGGCCCTGACAATCAATGGCCACACCAGGTACACTTCTCACACTCCCAGGTACACCTCCGACACTCCCCAGGCACAACTCGACACTCCCAGGTAAACCTCCGATACTCCTAGGTACAACCTCCACCCAGGCATCCACTGACATTACCTGCACACCTCTGACACTCCCCAGGCACACCGCTGACACACTGCAGGCACCTCCTGACACCCCAGGCACTCCGCGACACTCCCCAGGCACGCCTCTACACCCAGGCACACCCCAGACACTCCAGGCACACCGCTGACACCCAGGCACACCTCTGACACCCTCAGGCACACATCTGACACCCCAGGCACACCTCCGACACTCCCAGGCAAGTCCGACACCCCAGGCACACTTCTCACACTCCCAGGCACACCTGACACCCCAGGTGACAACCTGACACTGCAAACCTCCGATACTCCTAAGCACAACCTCTGACACTCCCCAGGTACACCTCTGACACTCCCAGGCATTCTCTGACACTCCCAGGCACACCTCAGACACCCTGGCACACCTCTGACACTCCCAGGTACACCTCTTTCAATCCTGGTACTCCTCAACACTCCCCAGGCACACCTCTGACACTCCCACACCCCAGACACCCCAGGCACACTCTGACACGCCCTGCACACCTCTGACACTCCCCAGGCACCCTCAGACACTCTGGTACTTTCTGACACTCCCAGGCACACCTCAGACACCCCAGGTACACCTCAGACACTCCAGGCACACCCCTGACACCCCAGGCACACCTCTGACACTCCCCAGGCACACTGCTGACACTGCCAGGTACACCTCTGACACCCTGCACACCTCCTGACACTCCCCAGGCACACGTCCAACACCCCAGTACACCCTCTGACAGTACCAGGTGCTGACACTCCCCAGGCACACCGCTGATAATGCCAGGTCACACCTCAGACACTGCCAGGCACACCTCCAGACACTGCCAGGCACACCTCAGACACTCCCACTCAGACACCTGCTGCACCACTGACACCCCAGTGATCCCACACTCTGACACTCCCAGGCACACCCCAGACACTCCCAGGCACACCGCTGACACTCCCAGGCACACTTGACACTTGCACACCTCTGACACTCCCCAGGTGCCACCTCCTGACACTCCCAGGCACACCCGACACTCCCCAGGCACACCCCACACCCCAGGCACACCTCCTGACACTCCCAGGTACACCTCTGACACCCCAGGCACACCTCTCACACCCCAGGTACTCCACTGACATTCCCTGGCACCCCTGACACTCCCAGGCACACCTCTGACACTCCCCAGGCACACCCCAGACACTCCAGGTACACTTCTCACACTCCCAGGCACACCTCTGACACTCCCAGGTACTCCTCTGTCACTCCCTGATACACGTCTAACACCCCAGGTACACCGCTGACACTCCCCAGGCACACCGCTGACACTGCCAGGCACACCTCAGACACTGCCCAGGCACACCTCCAGACACTCCAGGCACACCAGACACCCCAGGCACATTCAGACACCCAAGGCACCTCTGACACCCCCAAGTAACTCTGACACTCCCAGGCACATCTCTGACACCCCACACCTGCCCAGGCACACCTCTGACACACCCCAGGACACACCTTGACACCCCAAGCATACCCTGACACTCCCCAGGCACACTCCGACACCCCAGGTACATTTTACACCCCTGCATACCCCTGACACCCCAGGCACACCCCTGACACCCAGGCACACCCCAGACACCCCAGGCACACCCACACCCCAGGCACACCTCCGACACTCCCAGGCACACCTCTGACACTCCTGGTGCACCTCTGACACCCCAGGCACACTCCACACCCCAGGCACACCTCTGACACTCCCCAGGCATTCCACTGACATTACCTGGCACACTCCTGACACTTGCTGACACTCCAGGCACACCTCTGACACTCCCCAGGCACACCTCGACACTCCCCAGGCACACCTCTGACACCCCCAGGCACACCTCAGACACCCCAGGCACACCTCTGACACTCCCCAGGCACACCTCTGACACTCCCCAGGCACACCCTCTGACACTCCCCAGGCACACTGACACCCCAGGCACACCTGACACCCCAGGCACACTTCTCACACCCCAGGCACACCTGACACCCCAGGCACACCTCTGACACTCCCAGGTAAACCCTGACACCCTAGGCACAACCTCTGACACCCCAGGCACACCTCCTGACACTTAATTCCCTACACCCCTGCACATTCTGACACTCCCCGGTACACCTCAGACACTCCCTGGCACACCTCTGACACCCCAGGCACACCCTTTCACTCCCTGGTTCTCCCCAGTGACTCCCCAGGCACACCTCAGACACCCCAGGCACACCCCAGACACTCCCAGGCACACCTCTGACAGTCCCATTACACCAGACACTCCCCAGGCACACCTCTGACACCCCAGGCACACCTTACACCCCAGGCACCCCAGACACCCCTGGCACTCTGACACCCCAGGCACACCCCAGACACCCCAGGCACCCCAGACACCCCAGGCACACCTCAGACACCCCAGGCACACCTCTGACACCCCAGGCACACTGACACCGCCAGGTACACCTCTGACACTCCATGCACACCTCCGACACCCCAGGCACACTTGACACCCCAGGCACCCACTGACACTCCCTGCACACCCCTGACACCCCAGGCACCTGACACCCCAGGCACACCCTGACACTCCCAGGCTCTCCACTGACATTCCCTGCACACCCTCTGACACTCCCAGGCACACGTCCAACACTCCCAGATACACCTCTGACACTCCCAGGTACATCTCTGATACCCCAGGCACACCTCTGACACCCCAGGCACACCTCTGACACTCCCAGGCACACCTCCGATACCCCAGGTACACCTCTGACACTCCCCAGGCACACCTCTGACACCCTAGTACTCCTCTGTCACCCCTGATACACCTCTAACACTCCAGGCGCACCTGACACTTAGAAACACCGCTGACAGTGCCAGGTACACCTCACACTGCACACCCCCAGACACTGCCAGGCACACCTCAGACACTCCAGGCACACCAGACACTCCAAGGCATCTCTGACACCCCCAAGCACCTCTGACACTCCCCAGGCACACCCCAGACACTGCCAGGCACACCTCAGACACCCCAGGCACACCTCCCGACACCCCAGGCACACCTCCGACACCCCCACACTTCTACACCCCACACACCCGACACTCCCCAGGCACACCTCCTGACACCAGGCACACCCTGACAATCCCAGGCACACCTCTGACACTCCCAGGTACACCTCTGACACCCCAGGCACACGCTGATAACTCTCTAGGCATTCCACTGACACACCTGGCACACCCCTGACACCCCAGGCACACCGCTGACACTGGCAGGTACACCTCTGACACTCCCCAGGTACACCTGCGACACCCCAGGCACACCTCTGACACTCCCAGGCACACCTCAGACACCCCAGGCACACCGCTGACACTCCCAGGCACACCTCTGACACTCCCAAGCACACCTCTGACACTCCCCAGGTACACCTCCGACACCCCAGGCACACCTCCGACACTCCCCAGGCACACTTCACACTCCCAGGTACACCTCCGACACCCCCAGGCACAGCCTGACACTCCCAGGTAAACCTCCGATACTCCCAGGTACAACCTCTGACACCCCAGGCACACCTCTGACACTCCTAGGTATTCCTCTGACACCCTTGGTACATCTCGACACCCCAGGCACACCTCAGACACTCCCTGCACACACCTCTGACACCC
>NW_024756499.1:0-11702 GCF_018991925.1 Homarus americanus | reverse complement strand
ACAGTGACGTTAAGTAGTTGTTAATTCCCTGTGTGTTGACTAAACCATAGTCATGCCTGTCTGTGGCATTATGCAGTGGTACAGTGACGTTAGAAGCAGTTGTTAATTCCCTGTGTGTTGACTAAACCATAGTCATGCATGTCTGTGGCATTATACAGTGGTACAGTGACGTTAGAAGTAGTTGTTAATTCCCTGTGTGTTGACTAAACCATAGTCATGCCTGTCTGTGGCATTATACAGTGGTACAGTGACGTTAGAAGTAGTTGTTAATTCCCTGTGTGTTGACTAAACCATAGTCATGCCTGTCTGTGGCATTATACAGTGGTACAGTGACGTTAGAAGTAGTTGTTAATTCCTATTGACTAAACATAGTCATGCCTGTCTGCTTGTATTATGCAGTGGTACAATGGCGTTAGAAGTAGTTGGTATTCCTGTGTGTTGACTAAACCATAGTCTCATGCCATCTGCTGTGGCATTACTCTGATGGGCTGACGTTAGAAGTAGTTGTTAATTCCCTGTGTGTTGACTAAACCATAGTCATGCCTGTCTGTGGCATTATGCAGTGGTACAGTGACGTTAGAAGTAGTTGTTAATTCCCTGTGTGTTGACTAAACCATAGTCATGCCTGTCTGTGGCATTATACAGTGGTACAGTGATGTTAGAAGTAGTTGTTAATTCCCTGTGTGTTGACTAAACCATAGTCATGCATGTCTGTGGCATTATACAGTGGTACAGTGACGTTAGAGGTAGTTGTTAATTCCCTGTGTGTTGACTAAACCATAGTCATGCCTGTCTGTGGCATTATGCAGTGGTACAGTGACGTTAGAAGCAGTTGTTAATTCCCTGTGTGTTGACTAAACCATAGTCATGCATGTCTGTGGCATTATACAGTGGTACAGTGACGTTAGAAGTAGTTGTTAATTCCCTGTGTGTTGACTAAACCATAGTCATGCCTGTCTGTGGCATTATACAGTGGTACAGTGACGTTAGAAGTAGTTGTTAATTCCCTGTGTGTTGACTAAACCATAGTCATGCCTGTCTGTGGCATTATACAGTGGTACAGTGACGTTAGAAGTAGTTGTTAATTCCCTGTGTGTTGACTAAACCATAGTCATGCCTGTCTGTGGCATTATACAGTGGTACAGTGAGTCCTATATATAATAACTATTTCATATTTTCCCTTCAATTTAAGTTGTTGTGTGTTGGTCCTATTCCCCAGTTATTCTATCTTCCCTTACTACCTCGGGTGTGTGACATCCTATGGGAAGGCCTACCTCCTCACTCAAACTTCTGTTTCACAGCTTCGCCGGTCTTTGTTGGGCTTCCACAGCTTTCGTGCGTGTTTAAGTGTTTTTACTATAAATACTGCACTGTAACCATTCAAAATGTCTCCCAAGAGCCCATCAAGTGTTAGTGACGCTGGTGTTGTGAAGAAGCAACACAAGACCATTAGCCTTGTTACAACACGGAGGTTTTAATCCGTTTTGAGAAGATGAACGTGTGGTGGACATTGGTGTAGTGGTAGACCTAACCCCCACAACAGTGCGTACTATCTGGACCATCACAAATAAGATTAAGTCGAGTGCTGGAAGTTGTACTTCTATGAGTATAATATGTTCTATTTTATATACAAATTCCATTGAATTTCTGTATTTGTTATGTATTTTATGGGGCAAAGGGAGGCTGGGGAACATAACTCCTGTATTTATCTATTTCTTATGGGGAAAATTGATTCCGTTAACGTTGCGTTTTCAGGAACGGAACCACGACGTTAAGCGAGGACTTACTGTACACAATATAGGTAAAACAAATAATTGCCCTAAGGGTAAACCACATAAAGGGAATATACATTTCTTTGCACACAAGTAAAAATGTCCCCCCCCCCTCCCCCTTGGTCAGCATATGTTATTTGCAGATTTGGCTATTCGCGGCCATTTTGAAAACCTAACCCCTGCGAATTTGAAGGGCTTGCTGTACTGTATATATTATTTTAAGAAAACTATGACTACAGGAGGAAAATCCACACAAAACTTTCCTAAATACTCCCTGTTAAAATGGGGGAGTGCGTCTGATATGGCTGTGCATCTTATATGCCATAAAATACAGTATTATTATTTAGTGTTAATAAATACACTATATATCTGTACTAATTTACTAAGTACTGAAGACATGTTGTGGTAAGCATAAGTGAAGGGCCTTATCCAATCACTTTTTCCTTTGTAAACAAATGACTCATGGTGTTGAGATTGGGATTCTTTTTTCAGGAAAGTTGATTATTTTATATTAAAATTTTAATCAATCTGGCACCTAATGAACCTAAATGACCTGAGAATTATGGTGGAGTTTCATAAAGACGTGTTAAAGGAATCTTGTGGGAGGGAGCCACCCACCCATGCTACCCTCTGCCAGCTGCTCCCAGATAAAAACACTTGTCATCCACATACTCCTACACTTATTTGTTCTTATTTTTATCTTTATAGTACTGTACAGTTTACAGTTTTCTCTTTATTCATAAGACAAATTCTGTGACTACTTACATATAACACTTTACAGTAAATAACAATCATCTCGGTGACAACAGTTGTGTACAGCCAGTTTGCAGTATGTCAGATTCTCAACCCAGAGAGTTCTGCTTCTCATTTTTTATTGTTGATGTAATAGCATTTTAATAACCTTGTTATACACTTAAAGATCTAAGTTGTTGAAGTGCAGTAATAACATTATAAAAACAACGACTGATTTTCATTAACCCGTATGCCCCGGGCTAGGGTGCTGCTGACTGTATCTCCCACGCGGGGTAAATCAAGAAAAAGCCGGTTTTAATAATTGTAATTATTAGATGTTTTAATTGCCTGTATGTTGGCCTGGCGAGTTAGCTAGGAATTAACATACTTAGGTAACATGCTGAGCGTCTCATCTGACTTGAACAAAAACAGACTTTTACAAAAAATGAAATGAAACATGAAATGAAATGAAAATAAAACAAACAAAAGTAGGTACAGTAGGGCGAGATAGGGTCCAAGGATGTTCGCTTTATTTATTTATTTATTTTTTACGGGGATTATCCCATCCACTGACCCACATCGGGGCCTGGGGGGCAAAATGTAATAATAATAATAATAATAATAATAATAATAATAATAATAATAATAATAATAATAATAATAAACCATAAAGAAATACAAATATGAGAAACAATATATGTATGTTGTGTTGTCAAAGTAAGAGAAACAATTGAGACCTTGCAATTGTGTGCAAATGAGGCAGAAAGTCAGATGAGCAACCTGGGACTTAGTCACAATTTTCGTGATGCCATATGGCAGCAGGGTCTACCATTAGAGAACACATTATGCTTCCAATATCTTCCCAGGCAGTAGTACCTCCCTGTTTGGTAGCTGCCTACTACCTACTAAATCACTATATAATTACATATAATCAGTGGGGAAAAGAGGGTTAGGTTCTGGAGGCCAATAAAAGTGACTAAACTTGACATAAAATATCAGTCTAAAGTTAGCAGAATATACAGTAAATTGCATTGCTGGAATCCTTGCAAGACAGCGAATAATTTGAGAATGGACATCATATATTTTAGGATACATTTAATTACTGAACAGTTTTTGGGCTATTTGGGGTATTTTTAGGAGTGTTTCTGACTTTATACTGTTTTTGGCTTCATGTCAGGTCCCAGGAACATAACCCCACTTAAGTTGTGAGTCTACTGTAAATAAATGTATCCCTATATATTGTAAAATGTTGTTAATTTTGGAAGCCACGATGTAAAAAAATCGTTATATAAAGTGACTATATATCCCGACCCTACTGGACTTACATTCAGGAAGCTTCTCTGTGGCCGAGCGTGTGGCGTGACAGATAAATAGTCACGCTGGAACCAGATAACCTGCGCTGAGCACTCAAACAATGCTGCGAAAAGGCTCGCGTTCACTGTAGGGGTTAAACAGTTCCAGAAAAGCAGTGTTGCCTCCAACCCCCCTCTCATAGATTCCCTTTTTTCGGTTTTTCACATTTCTCAGAATGGGGTTTATCCCAATTAGTCCAATTTATTGATGTTTTTCTTTTTACCTTGTTACATGCAAACACAATTGTTCATACACAATGTGCAAAAAAATGTAAAGAAAGATAAAAGAAAGAAAAAGATTCTCATTAGGTCCAAAACATAAAGAATATAAACATTTGTTACATCCACAGGAACTAGTGTTAGATAGGGGGAGCTGGAGGGGTGTGTGGTGTTGACCTCTCTCTGGTAGGCCAAGTTGTGAACTGCATTTTTATTCTTTTTCTACTCGTTTTTTTCGGATAGATGGGTGCACAGTCATGTTGCATCTTTCGCTGGGCGCATAAAGCAAAAAATGTGTACTGTCAAGATTACCCTTGAAAGTCCGTTAAATCGCCCATAAAGTACGTGGTTACATATAGCTGTCAATAGTGCATCTGGTGACTTGGCTGGTTGGGCCTATTTCAGTTTAAATGTGCACCACACATTTGTGCCACAAAAAACTTATAAAATAATTATCATAAGGTAAAAAACATGAGTGAATTAATTATGTGTGTAGAAGTAAGCACTGAGGGAGAGAGTTACAGCTGGTGTTTCCTCACTCACTGCTCCGCTCTCCCACCGTCTCCTGCTAAATGGCAACTCAGTCTTTTATTTATTATTATTATTTGTTTATTTATTCGTCATATTTACTGGTACAGTTTATTTTATTTTATGTACAAAGAATAAGTTATTCCACATATGCAGCCCACAACACAGTTCAGACCCAGCTCAGCCAACTGATGGTCACAGTGTGTATGGTGTCATTCATTTATAACCCAGTAACCAATCACTTCATAACACATTTACTTGCCATCTTCTATCTTCTTATTGTATAGTTTTATATTTTCCATATTTCTGAGACACATTAAAATATATTGTAATGTTTTTCACAACTTTTATAGTTTCATTACAAGTAACAATATGTGAGGTGGCTAGGCTGGTGAGTCGTAGCTGTGGGTTAGGTTAGGTTAGTTTACTGTATGCACCGTCGGTCAGTAATATACTGTTTGATTTTGTCGGTGTTTATTGTCTCAGTACAGAAGGCACCAATACCTGAAATGTACAGAACAGGAATTAACACACATAGGCTACACCATCTCACACATATACTAGTACACACACTCCAATGACTATACGCTTGGAACAGTACACCTGGGGAGTGCAGGCAATGATGGTTACCAACAGGGAGTGCAGTTCATCTGGGGTAAAGTCATCATACTCCAAGGGATGTCATTGTGATGGGGTCTAAGCCATTACAATGAAGGGACTAAATCATCATACTGAAGGGGCTAAGTTATCATATTGAAAGAGTCTCTGTAGTGGTGGCAGTGATGTTTCGGTCATCATACTTGATGGGTTATCATCATCCCATCATACTTCAAGGGTTATGTCATCATACTAGTGAGGTTAGACCACCACCAAAATATTTGTCACTCACCCATATCAGGAGCGTTATTTTCGACACACAGACAAAGTGCCGGACGTTACTTGGAGTTTATGGAGAAGCGTATATCTGTATCAACACCCGCCTGGAAGAGTGTTTGAGCCCTGTTAACATCGTTGTTCTGGATGGCGACTAGTAGCAGTGAGTCTAGAGCCCAGCGGCGACTTGCTAACGTTGCCATCACTCACGCCTGGATAATTAATAAACTTTACTAAAACTGTGAAATATAAAGCTTATTCATTATTTATTCATTTATTCATGTAGTTATAAATAAGGATAAGACACATCACTTCATAATAAGTCTTTTGCCTTAATAAATTTAATTAAGCAGATATCTCCTTACATTTGACTAATACAGTATACCTAATGGGTCCCCAGTAACTGATGATGAATAATATTAAGATAAAGAAAGAAACAAACTAAAGTGGCAGCACACAAGTAAGTTAAGACACTCCTGTGTTATTATCTCTATCACACATCATTTATGGAAGAATTGGTAAACAAGTTCCTTTTTCTGAGATGCTCCAGCTGGTGCAGCCATCCTGGGAGAGAGCGCTCCCAAAAGGTACCAAAGTTAAACGGTACTTTATTACACTGATATCCCCGTTAACTGGAACAATTGGTGCACGGCACTTATGGGATGACAGATTTCCGGCTTACTGGACGACTTTCTCAACCCCAGAAAATTCCTTATCCCCGGAATATTTTCCGGTTATTGGGAAAAGTTTCCGAGTGCCTAAACTAGACCTCTTACACAGATGCGCATTAGCCCACTTTCCTAGAACCTTTCTGGGTGCTGGGGATGTTTTCCTCAAGTTTAAACTGTTGGAGTCCGTAAATACAGTTCTAATTAAGTTAGAAACTCCATTTCTTTACTATAATAATTCAGAATAGTTTATCTAAAAGTTTGGTTAGATAAATATATTTGAAAATTAAAAATCTATAGGATCTTGGCATGAATGAAGATGTGTGTTACAGCAAAGACTGGTATTTTCCAGTCCCACGGAGCTTTGTGGGATTAGTGGTATCATATTACGGTACTGACCGACTGGGAACTATTCAACGAAAAATCTACAGCCGAACTTGAGGCCAAGGACATGACAATCCTGCAGACCATAGACAATCAGCTTGTGAACAAAATACACAAAGAAATCAACACATGGTGTGAAGCCATAGGAACAGCCTAGTACCAGGAGGCCACGCTTCTCAAAAGCAACAGAACTCTCCCACACCCACAACAGACTCCAGAACTCATAGCCCTCACAAACCAGTTCCAGCTGCTACAACAGAGAGCCAAGACCCATGATTGGGACATCGTAAGCTACAATACATACAGAAGAATACGGGAGGAAATAAAAACAAGATCTCTGGAACAAAGCAACCTTAAATGGGCCGAAGTAGTTGAGCAACTCTCACATACATACAACCATCCAGGAGAGTTCTGGCTTCGAGTTAAGAGACTGAAAGGTTGCAGCCGTAACGAGTCATCATATATAACTGACCACGCAGGAAGTAAACTATATGACGACCAAGACAAAGAACCCATATTCAGGGACATATGGAGGAACATCTTTCGAATCACAAATGAAGAGAATAGGGGATTCGATGTATCCCACGAGGAGCTCGTCCTTGATGAACTCCGAGGCCAGACACACCGCACTCAGCCTTCCCCTGAAATCATATGGGAGGTTCCGAGAGTGGACAGCCCACTGTCCAAACCAATAACCTCGGAAGAACTCGACAGAGCCATCTCTAATACCAAAAATAAAGCCCCTGGTTATTCAGGCATCACCAAGGAGATCGTCAGCCACATAAACAACCTGGCCATGGAGAGACTGAGAACCACAATGAACGCTTGCCTGGCCTCGGGTTACTTCCCAACTAAATTCAAAGAGGCCATTATTACCCTAACACCAAAACAAGGAAAGAATCCCGCCGTCCCACTAAACTACAGACCGATCTCCCTCCTCGAAGTACCTGGAAAAATCCTAGAAAAAATCATGAATAACGGTCTGAGAAATCATCTGGAAACAACAATCAGAGTCAACTGTAGAGAATTCGGGTTCAGGAAAGGGAAGTCCACCACAACAGCGATAGCCCTGGCATGTGAAAACATAGCCAGAGCCGCGGCGAGTGGTAGGCAATGTAATCTAACTCTCTGGGATGTAGTGAAGGCATTTGACAAAGTCTAGCATGACAGTCTAAAATATAAAATCCTCCAACTCGGAACTTCCCACCATCATTGATTAGTTGCTTTGCAACTTTCTTGACGGCAGAAATGCCAGACTGAGGGTAGGACAACACACAGGAGAGACCTTCCCACTCATGAGTGAAGTCCCTCACGGGAGCGTCCTCTCCCCCACGCTATATATCATCTACACAAGTGACACCCTGCCTCCCACTAGAATAGGAAACAAAGATATTATGTACAGTCAACCCTCACTTTACGCGGTCCCACATTCCGCGTTTCCACGTTTACGCGGTGCCCTGCCGGAACCCAGGATGCTCACATTCCGCGGTGCGTGTACCCCTTTACGCGGAGAGCGGCCGGCAAGCCGGGCCATTTTTGGATCCAAACCTCCCGCCATCCGCCATGTTGTGTAAGCGGCGAGAACATGGTGCGCACAAGGTCGCCCAGTCATCAAAACATTACCAGTTTTTCACCCGCCACCCACCACAGCCAGCCCAAGTCAGTGATAGTGATAATTATGGTGAGGATATGGACTTATGGATTTTGGGGGGTTTGAAAAAGAGGCCCTGCAAGCCTCTGTGGTGGATAGTGATACAATTGATACAAGTGAGGGCCAATAATCTGCCCTCTGCCTCGGAACCAACCGCCCATCCCCGTGTGCCCAGCCATCTTTTCTACTAATGTAAGTGTTAAAAAACCTAATATTATTGATATTTCTCTTAATTATTAATTGTGTGTGCATACTATCATAAAGTTAAGATAATATTTTTACTACAACATAGTTGTGTGTCGTCAAAAAGTGGAGTTTGGGGGTCGGCCCGGTCTCTATTTCAATTAATCCCATATGTTATGTTATTCACTTTACGCGTTTCTCACTTTCCGCTGTACCCTGTGGGTTACATTAACCGCGTAAAGTGAGGGTTGACTGTATGCAGATGACATCACTCAAATAACAACACATCAAGGAAAATTGTGAGCGTTACAGGTGGACAACACGAGGCGGGCATTAGAAAGGGTATACAGTCATGCGCCGGTTAACGTCCGACCGAACAACGTCCGATCGCATATACGTCCGTGCCTCCTCCCCCCCCCCCAAAAAAAAAAAATTGTGACGCCTGCTGGACCACCACTCCATGACCCCCTGACGGAGACACGATGATCCTCCCCATACTGGTCAGATATTGTGTTAAAGGAATATGCTTCCTTCCTTAGGCTTTTTTTAAGCATTTGCCTCCAGGTGTAATGTTAACCTACATCTATTGAGGATAAAATCTTTCACCTACAAATTGACAATAACACATTTGCTGTAATCAGACATATCTTGTTGCCTCAACAATTGCAACCCCAGTTGCAATTGGGATTGCAATTTCAAATTCTGTGGCATTACTAAGTATAGTGAAGTCCCTGGTGCACTCTAAGATTAAGAGAGAAAACGGAGGACTCGGGCATCCTGATGTGAGAGAAAACGGACTCGTATGATGGGGGACCAAATAAAAAAAGCATAGCTACATGTTTTGTGGACTACAGTATTAAGCATACCCTTTTCATCACTTTGTAATAAACCTAGCCATGCCTATGTGTTTTTATGATATTTACCATAACATTATATATATATTGAGTGGGTATAAATGGTCGTAAAATGGGAAACTTGGGGTTGGGTCTTGGGTGCCTGGAACCAATTAGAATAAATCCCATAGGTTCTGTACTTTCGTTATCGGCGGGGTCCCAATTAGGCACGATAACCAAGGGATGACTGTACTGTACTGTATATACTTGTGACACTGGCCAGTTGCTTCTGGTGTTATGGTACAGGGGTACCAAGTGACAGCACTAGGATCCCGCTTCCTCTATCAAGGAATAAACAATTAAAATTTAAATTGAAAAAAAAAAAAAAACATTCAAATAATAGGACCTAGCAAACCTAAATGGCCCTAGAGCGGACACAGTCACGTATGCATCGCGTATTCTTATAGATTGTGCTGCCAGGCGTACGTTATCTAGTGAATTTAGTCAATATTGTACAGTAACAATGGACCTAAGTGCAAACCTGTATTGTACATGTACTAAATGATTACGGTACTAAAATTGTTATGTCTATTGCAAATATAGCTTGTTTATACAGGTATTCAAATAAATAACTATCTTACAAGAATGCAAGCTATGTAAGTTATATTCACCCAGGTCGTTTGGGTGGCAAATTATGAGAAGAGCTAAGTCACTGTTAAGTAATGATAAATAAACACCCAGGCCTTCAGCGCCAACTGTCAAATCTTATCTCAAATACATAAAGACACTCTGTCACCTCACCTAACGCATGGCTGGCTACCTCCCTCCCTGTTCCCAGACAAAAGATTGGTGATTTCTTTTTGTTTATTTTATATAATATCTCAGACTAAAGTTAGGATAATATAATTTGCATTGCTGAAATCCTTGCAAGACAGAGATTAAGTTGATTATAAGCGTCATATATTTTGCTCAAGATATAAAAAATGTAGTACATTAGTGTACAATACTGTACAGGTTGACTATAAAAAATCCGGCAACCGATAAACCGGAACCTTCAGTTTTCCGGCATGGATTTCGGAACGCATTTTCAAATATTTCTTTGTTTATTTAATGAAGATATATGTTTTAGCTCATAAAATTCATACAAATTACCTGGCCAGAATATAATTTACATTGCTGGAATTCTTACAATTTGATGATCATTTTGAATATAAACATCATAGATTTTGCATTAGACATACAAATTTTAGATATAATGTTTACTCTGAGTAAATATGTTATCTTTTGTGCAAAATATATGACATTTATATTCAAAATATTCCTGGTCTTACAAGGAATCCAGCAATGTCAATTATATTATCCTAACTTAAGTGTTTAATTTTCTTTGTTTAAAGGACTGTACAGGTAGTCATTTTCTGTTAAACTTATACAGCAAATATAACCATCAGTTTTCCATCATTTTCGAAAATCCGGCACTCCTCAGGTCCCGAGGTTGCCGGATTTTTGATAGTCAACCTGTAGTACATTTTATAAAAAGTTTTTCAACTGTATTTTTGGGTAGATTTACATAAATTTCTTCATTTATTTTCATCCATTTACATGCACACACCATACTAAAAGAAACGTAAAAGAAATAAATGACCTTAGTGCAAAGCTGGAGTGCACATGTACTAATTTGATTACGGTACTAAAATTGTTATGTCCAGTGCGAATTACAACATGTTTATATTCAAATAAATCAGAATCTTACAAGAATCCCAGCTATGTTAATTATATTCTCCTAGGTCATATCACTGGCCTTTTAAAATGAGAGAAGCTTAGTCACTTAAGAACTGATAAATATACACGCGTTAGACCTGGGCCTGTGCCCACTGTCAAGCATACTACCTGCCCTCCCCCGACGCCCCCTCCCTCCCTCCCTCCCTCCCTCCCTCCCTCCCTCCCTCCCTCCCTCCCTCCTCCTCCCTCCCTCCCTCTCCCCCATCTGCCCAGCGTTGCTGGAATCCCTGTAAAACAGTGAATAATTTTAATAGAAACATCATGTATTTTGCATGAGATAAAAATTAATCACCTGTATCACATTACAGTAGTGATTTAAGAGTAAAAGTGTATGTGTACAGTGGGGTATGCTATAACGAACGGATCCTACTACGAATATTCCTATAACGAACGGTTTTACCTATAAAATTGAGAATGCTATAACGAACGCAACTCCTACAACGAACGCGGATGAATACCGGACTATTTCGCCTGGCGCATGAATATTGTTGTACCGCGATCCACAACAAGAGTGTCAGGCGCCATCTTTGTCTCATTGTGTAGCCAGTGCACCACTGTTATTGTTGAAATTTCGTCTTTTGATGTGGAAATTCGCGTTATTTGTATAACTATTTTGTTATACAAGTATACAATTGTAACAATGAGTCGTCCAAAGCGAGTGAGAAAGCTAATAACCCTTGAAACTAAGAAAGAAATTGTAAAGAAACGTGAGAATGGAAGAAGCATTG
>NW_024756498.1:0-13019 GCF_018991925.1 Homarus americanus | reverse complement strand
AGGTACACCTCACACACTCCCAGGTACACCTCTGAGACTCCCAGGTACACCTCTCACACTCCCAGGTCCACATCTGACACTCCCAGGGACACCTCAGACACTCCCAGGTACACCTCAGACACTCCAAGGTAGACCACTGACACTCCCAGGTACACCTCTGACACTCCCAGGTCAACATCTGACACTCCCAGGTACACCTGAGTCACTTCCAATGACACCTCAGACACTTCCAGGTACACCTTTGACATTCCCAGGTACACCCCTGACACTCCCAGGTACACCTCTGACACTCCCAGGTACTCCTCTGACACTCCCTGGTACACCCCTAACACTCCCAGGTACACCTCAGAAATTCCCAGGTACACCTTTGACATTCCCTGGTACTCCTCTGACACTCCCAAGTACACGCTTGACATTCCTGGTGCTCCTCTGACGCTCCCAAGTGCACCTCAGGCACTCTTGGGCCACACCTCTGAGACTCCCAGGTGCACCTCGACACTCCCCAGGTACCTCCTGACACTCCCAAGTGCTCCTCCAGGCACTCCTTATGCCCCTAACTCTCCAGGTGCACCTCAGACACTCCAGGAACACCTCTGACACTCCCAGGTACACCTCTGACACTCCCAGGTACACCTCCCTGACACTCCCAGGTACCTCCTGACCACTCAGGTCCCACATCTGACACTCCCAGGTACACCTCACTCACCTCCAATGACACCTCAGACACTTCCAGGTACACCTTTGACACTCCCAGGTACACCCCTGACACTCCCAAGTACACCTCTGACACTCCCAGGTACACCACTGACACTCCCAGGTACTCCTCTGACTGTCCCTGGTACACCCCTAACACTCCCAGGTACACCTCAGAAATTCCCAGGTAAACCTCTGACACTCCCAGGAACACCGCTGACACTCCCAGGTACACCTCTGACGTTCCCTGGTACTCCTCTGACACTCCCAGGTACACCTGAGGCACTCCCAGGTACACCTCTGAGACTCCCAGGTACACCTCCGACACTCCCAGGAACACCTCTGACACTCCCAGGTACACCTCTGACATTCCCTGGTACTCCTCTGACACTCCCAGGTACACCTCAGGCACTCCCAGGTACACCTCTGACACTCCCAGGTACATCTCTCACACTCCCACTTACACCTCAGACTCTCCCAGGTGCACACCTGACACTCCCAGTTACACCTCAAACACTCCCAGTTACACCTCAAACACTCCCAGGTAGACCTCAGACACTCCCAGGTACACCTCTGACACTCCCAGGTACACCACTGACACTCCCAGGTACTCCTCTGACACTCCATGGTACACCCCTAACACTCCCAGGTAAACCTCAGAAATTCATAGTTACACCTCTGACACTCCCAGGAACACCTCTGACACTCCCAGGTACACCTCTGACATTCCCTGGTACTCCTCTGACACTCCCAGGTACACCTCAGGCACTCCCAGGTACACCTCTGAGACTCCCAAGTACACCTCCGACACTCCCAGGTACACCTCTGACACTCCCAGGTACTCTTCTGACACTCCCTTTTACACCCCTAACTCTCCCAGGTACACCTCAGACACTCCCAGGTACACCTCTGACACTCCCAGGTACACCTCTGACACTCCCAGGTACACCTCTGACACTCCCTGCTACTCCTCTGACACTCCTAGGTACACCTCACACACTCCCAGGTACACCTCTGAGACTCCCAGGTACACCTCTCACACTCCCAGGTCCTCCTCTGACACTCCCTGGTACTCCTCTGACACTCACAGGTACACCTCTGACACTCCCAGGTACACCTCAGACACTCCCAAGTAAACCTCAGACACTCCCAGGTACACCACTGACACTCCCAGGTACACCTCTGACACTCCCAGGTCCACATCTGACACTCCCAGGTACACCTCAGACACTCCCAGGTACACCTCAGACACTCCAAGGTAGACCACTGACACTCCCAGGTACACCTCTGACACTCCCAGGTCCACATCTGACACTCCCAGGTACACCTCAGTCACTTCCAATGACACCTCAGACACTTCCAGGTACACCTTTGACACTCCCAGGTACACCCCTGACACTCCCAGGTACACCTCTGACACTCCCAGGTACACCACTGACACTCCCAGGTACTCCTCTGACACTCCCTGGTACACCCCTAACACTCCCAGGTACACCTCAGAAATTCCCAGGTACACCTCTGACACTCCCAGGAACACCTCTGACACTCCCAGGTACACCTCTGACATTCCCTGGTACTCCTCTGACACTCCCAGGTACACCTCAGGCACTCCCAGGTACACCTCTGAGACTCCCAGGTACACCTCCGACACTCCCAGGTACACCTCTGACACTGTAATAGGCCCCTGTCTCATCAACAGAACGTATTATATAAATGGGTCAATACATCTGATATTATATTCAGATTCACCACCCTGTAACTTTCCACTGTCTATGAGTAAGACATGAGATTGACACGTGAGCGGGCAACTTACCCAAGAGGGCGAGACCCATAGCTCAGCATTTCTGTAAGCACGCACTGCGATGCCCCTAAGCTTCAGTAGCTCACCTCAAGTCATATCGTAAGGACGTGACCTAACGTTTATCATACATAAACGCCGTCCCTTTCTCATTCACTCCTAGACAGTGAGACTTACGGTTGATATACACTCAGGAATTATATCTACAACCTTTTATAATAAAACAAAGGAACTACCGTTTGGGTTTCGTTACTTAAAACCCAAATATAAATATGTGTGAACGGACTGGTTAATTGGACAAGCAGCCGATTCATATAGGTGGCAAGCGGTGTGTACGGATTCTTCAAACTGGTAGTCGTATCATCCGTCTGTGTCTTGTGAAAAACAAGAAACCACACAGCAGTGACGCGTTACATAATCCGAGTGTTTAAAACTATATCCCGTATTGAGACGATATGTAGTGAGCGCTCCTTATCTCTGTCACATACAAATACGTGCAGAATTCGTAATATACAAATATTACAGCCTGTTGGTACATATCCAGATTGAGCCGGTTGAGATAGACTCCACTCAGCATTCCCTAGACATTACAGTGTTGCAGTGTTGAACAACAGTTTCGTAACCTGGAATTCAATTGGTATTTCACTAGCAGCTGAGCAGTATTGTTGTGTCGTCAGCGCGAATTACGAATTCCGGTGTCATCATACAGATCTCCATATATACGTGGACTGTGAAAGAATTGGCACACGGCAGTTTTCGCCAGCGAACCACCAGTGTGATAACCAATCATCAGTTTTCTGATCGCCGGAGGAGGAACTCACCTAAATCAAGTGGACTCGTCTCTCACCAAAGCAGAACGTCATCTCGTTGCCAAGGAAACCAGCAGCAGCGCGCGCATCCTAGGGAGAGGCAACGCCCACACCCCACCCACCACTCCACTCAGAACTTTTGAAGGATTCACATTTTCTATACAGACGTACTACTCTGTATAAATAGGTATTTAAATTACATAGTTTTACACACATGAACACGTTCGAGAGATATCTTCACACCCATAGGTTCGTCGGATAGGATTATTTCAATGATAAAGTGTCGAATGTAAGATTAATGTATTGAAATCCTATAATTTACAGTAGTTGTAAGTGTCTGTCTTCTTATTGATAGTTTAAAAATTAACTACAATTAATATTCATTTGTCTTGTAAATGAGAGGCAAGTGATCTACTTACTGTTAAGTATTCATTGACCCAAGGGGGCTAATAGATAATTTCTAAGTTTCCCATGTCTAATGTAGATGAAATCGAACGCCTAGCGCAACTATTTGCTGATAACCAACTCATCAATGATCAAGCCCAGACTGACATAGATTTTGAGTATGGAACACAGTTAAATGAGTCGGTAGGAAGTAGTGAGAAAGTTATAGACGAATCATTTGACGACTTAAACCGTCGTACCCTACGGTCTGGTAATCACTATAGTACCTCACCTAAGTATACTAAAGCAGTTACCCCTGTTACAGGTGATAGTGTGTCTGTTGCTAAATCGGTAACAACCTTATTAACCCAGCCTTCTGTTAAGAGTAAGAATACTAATTCGCTTAATAACACTAAAATGGCATCTTCTAACCCTCACACCCTACTAACACACCTACAGCTGATACTGTTATTAATATCATGCAGCGCGGCGAATGTTCGAAATTTCACGGGACAAGACGATTATAGGGTCGCACATTTTATTCGTGCATGTGAAGATAGCGTGCGCAATAGTCACATAACGACTGACGAAGATAAGAAAGCATATGTACGTTCCCATATAACGCAGGGTTCCTATGCAGGCAGTCGTTTAAATGCGTTTGGTTTACAAAGCCCTGACTATGAAAAGTTCAAGCGAACGCTAATTGGGATTATTGGGGGTAGGTCACAGCTGGGCCAGCCGTCACAGATGCCACAGATGCCTCACTCTCAGACTCCTTACGCGACACACTTAGCTCCGATCGCTCCTCCCCGCCGAACATATAAACAGAAAACATCGTTACGATGCGCACATTGTAATAAACGTGGCCACGTAATGGAAGATTGTTTTCAGCTCCGAGGTAATAGTGCAAACAAAGCCACACCCGGTGCAAAGCCATTCTCAAGGTCAAACAGACAGGGAGCTAAAGCAGCACCTCCTCCTCCTACCCAGACAGCGCGCAAATGGTGCGCTCTTCACAAATCGACATCTCATAGTTCACATGAGTGCGATATTCTAATAAAAGCTAGGGGAGTGGACCTAAGTGAAACGGAGGTGTCGTATAGGCGCAAGCAGAAACGTCCCCAGGACAAGTCATCGGGGGAAGACCAGCGCACACTACACCAAGGAGAGGGATAGATAGGGAAATTCCCGCCCCTCCTTACAGCACTTCTATAGCGGCGCTTAGAAAAGTGGAAGTGTTGTCAGTACCGGTGAGAGTGGATAATACCAGATTGGCTCTTGATATAGACACAGGTGCTTGCGCTAATGTATTGGCCTTGACATCGTATCACGAGTTACAACGTAAATTCCCTCACCGCAAATTCAAATGGAGGCCTAGTAACGCTGAGCTCGAAGGAGTTTCAGGTACTCAGCTGAGCATCAAAGGAATGGTGACGTTACCTCTCAGATTCTCAAGACGTGGTACGCCCTTCTACGCGGACTTTTATATAGTTCAGCAGTTCAATTTGCCAGCTGACGGGTTACTTGGTCTACCAACTCTTCGAAAGAACATGATAGATGTTCATCCACGTAATAATAGTGTTACGTTTAAAGGTGTTTCCTACACAGCAATGAGTCATTCTGAACCTATGCTCACCGCTAGGACGAAGGTGTTGTCTACCAATCCTATTAAGAGGAAGGCGGATCATGCGTCAGAGATATATCTCGACCTCAACCACACACCTTCCCAGCGTGATTACAGCAGCAAGAGTTGGAAGATAGTACCTGCAATGATGAAGAGTACTCTCCATTACCAGAATGAGGAATTCACCAACGCAAAAATCCTGTGAGCTAGAGTGAACATTAGTTTCTGCAAATGATTCGTTCACTGCCCAGGGTGTGACAGGACGTGACTGCAGTTGTTGAGACTAGTCATCAATCAACATCCTGTCAACAAAATTCTTTCGTATGGCGTGAACAACCCCCAGTTACCAGCACCCAGCACCCACCCTAGTGATGATGACACATCCGGTCTGAGAGATGGTCTCAGCATTCTGAGGTATGGTGTTGTGGATGACGTTGTGTAACAATTAGCGGCGGTTTGCTGTACTCAGGATTTTTGTGAGCATTGACCCAATCACCGGACCTTGGAATCAGCTGTGTCTACTGTGGGACACACACACACAAGTCTACGGGATTGCGGGAGCAATTTCACATTATCAAGAAATTAAAGAAAGGATGTTATGTGTGTGATTTTTTAGATATCACAGCAATGTCGAAGTGCAACCAAATAAATTCCTAATTCGAGGTATTGTTGCGAATTGCCAACAGACTCGACTGGCCAGGATAGATCAAATAGCACCACATGTCAAGGTGATCGATCATCCTCAGGGCAAGACACGCCTGTTAGAGCTGCTTGCCGACTACTGAAATAGTAGCCTTGCCAGGGGAAACGCTAGGTCAGACAGATTTAACATCCCATCATATAGCGTTAAAGGAAGGAACCAACCCTATTTACGTACCAGCTTATAGACTAACTCATAGCCAGCGCGCTGTAGTGCAAGATATGGTACAGGGTATGTTAGATGAGAATGTCATTAGACACTCAAAATCCCCCTTTAATAGCCCATTATTCCTCGTCCCGAAAAAGGATGGTGGATGGCGCCCTGTCATAGATTTCAGGCGCGTAAATGATCAACACCCTGTTTGCCGGACTAATTGGCAACACAGTCTGCGCTTATTTGGATGATCTAATAGTAGTCAGTAAGGACGCCGATTCCCATCTGATAAAACTGCGTGAAGTTTTGGCCAAGCTTTCCACAGCAGGACTCAAAATAAAACTCTCAAAGTGCGAGTTTTTAAAATCCAGAATCCATTTCCTTGGTCATGTAGTCGACGGTGAGGGCATACACACAGTTAATGATAAAGTCAAAGCTGTATCTCAGTTCCCGCGTCCTACCTCAAATGATCATGTGCGTAGCCTTCTCGGATTATCTGGTTATAATCGGTCCTTTATCAAGGACTATGCAACATTAGCATCGCCCCGAACGAGGTTGCTCAAAAAAAAAAGATGCAGTGTTTATATAGGATGCTGAACACGAGGAAAGTATTACGGCATTGAAGACAGCGCTAACCAATGCCCCGGTTCTAGCATTCCCAGACTACACTCAACCTTTCACTCTCTGTACTGACGCTCCCGGAATTGGAGTCGGAGCAGTGCTCATGCAAGAGGACACGCGTGGGAAGTTTAGAGTGATAGCATTTGCAAGTCGCAAACTAATCGATGCTGAAACACGTTATTCGGCGACGCATTTAGAAACGTTAGCCGTTGTGTGGGCACTTAAGAAGTTCAAGGACATTATCTTTGGCTACAAGATAACTGTTTTTACTGATCATGCGGCAGTCACCGAACTGTTCCATGGCAGAAACTTATCAGGCAGATTAGCACGCTGGTATCTGACAATTCAAGAGTTTGACCCCGAATTTAGGTATTTACCTGGGAGGGCGAATGTTGTCGCCGACGCTCTGTCAAGAAATATAGCACCAGTTATGCCTGTATCAACATTCACTCTTTCGCAGCTGGAAGATGAGCAACGACGCGACCCATATTGGTCAGCTGTTATTTTTGCTCTCGAATCGGGCGAGGATGTTAAACTCCCCAAGTTATTTCTTCCCTTAAGTCAGTCTGAATTACGACATAACATACTCAATAGGACGAGAAAATCTCCTGAGGGTAATGTGTCTCAAATAGTCGTACCTGACACGTTGCGCAAAGCAGTAATGACATTGTTCCACGATGTCCCACAAGCAGGTCACCAAGGTCGTGATAAATGCTTAGCGGAATTACGAAAGAAGTATTTCTGGAACACTATGAAGAAAGACATAGAATTACACATAGCTAATTGTTTGGCATGTGCTCAACATAAAAGATCGACAGGATCACCTGCCCCGATTCTACAATATCCTACACCAGACCGTCCGTTTGACACAGTCGCTGTTGATGTGTTACAACTCCCAATGAGTCATCAGGGATCAGGATACGTCTTAGTGTGTGTGGATCATTTTTCCAGGTTCGTGGTCTTGGTCCCACTAAAAAGCAAAACGGCCGAAGCAGTAGCCTATGCATTAGTGATGAATCTCATATGTCCATATACTACGCCTAAAGTTCTACTCTCTGATAATGGAACGGAGTTCAAGAATGAGCTAATAGAGCATATATGTGCACAATATGGAATTAAACAAACTTTTGTGACAGCTTATCATCCACAGGCTAATGGCCTTGTTGAAAGAACCAATCGTAAAATCCTAGAAATATTGCGTCCAACCGTTAATGGTTTTCAATACGCATGGGAGGATTGGTTACCGCAGGTTGCAGCGTCGATTAATGGGTCAGTTAATAGCTCTACGGGCAAAACACCCTACTATATTGTCTATGGCACAGATAAACGTCTGCCTTACGACATCCTTACAGAGGCGCCATACCCGGTATATAATACGGATGATTTTGCGGCAAAACAAATTCATGTCTTTACAGAAATTCATAACCAAGTACGATCACAGCTAGCGGCGTCACGCGCCGAAATGATCATCAAACAACATAAACATGCTAAACCTATCGCACTGAACGTTGGGGACGCTGTTATGTTACAGGTACCTGAAAGGAACTCCAAACTTTCGGCGAAATTTTCTGGTACATTCCGCATAATCTCAAAAGAAGCAGGCAACGAATTCAAAATATGGAAGCCTAATGCACAGATCGCAGATGTCGTGCACGCGGATCGTCTGAAGAAGACCCAGATAAATGTCTTACCTCAAGTTGATGATAATGTGATTGATACATCCTTACAGACTGTTCAGAAGCAAAATGTACCAAATGACTATTGTATGAAACTACGTTCTGCGAGTAGAAGTTAACTCGTACTTTCGCGTCAGATGGAAAACGTCGACGGCCAACTACAATCAGCATTGGACATTCTTCATGGTCTCAGCACAGCTTCGATGAATTCGACAATAGTTTCATGAGCGTTGTCGCTCAAGCTGTATCTCAACAGAATCGTGTTATTTCTCAAACCTTTCACGCGATTACTGCTCTAGAATCAAAGGTTAATGCAATCATAATGGAGTCTAACCAAGTTTCGAGGATTGTTACTAGGTTACAGAAAGCAATCCCGACGTTAGAATGGCTCCTTTACTTCACAGAATATTTGCATGCTGCTGAAATTTCAGTTCATAAAATTGTAACCTCTAAAAATGAACTAATAGACAGCATTGTAGATGCCGGGATAGGACGTGTGGACGCGAAGCTTGTGCCTGTGCAGACGCTTCTTGAAGCTTTAAAAATAGCCAAGTTGCAGTATCATTTAACTCCTATTTTCAATGACAATGAGGTTCAATATCATTACCCACTGTTGGAGTCAACCCTCACGCACAATGCAATTCTGATCCACATTCCTATGCGAGGGCAACATGAGTTTAATGCATGGCATTTAGAACCCTTCCCCTGGTTTGTGAATGACACACTGTATACCCTAGATAGGCCTAAAGAACTTTTCTTAGTAGATGAAGAATATTCATTGTTATCAATAGAGGATTCTGAGGTACTGTCACGGTGTAAGTCGTCTTATCTACACCTACACGTATGTCCAGCCTACATGTTTGCATTTATTCCTGCTGCAGATGGAATATGTGAATTGGCAGTCATACAACCAAATGTACGCACAGCGTTAGCGCAATGCAGTTATAGGCCAGTTAGTCTAAAGACTGTGTTCCACGCTCACCTTCACAATGTGCAGTATTTGTTCTTTCCAAATCTCACTACTGTAATTTTAAAATGCCAAAATGGTGTTAAGCAGCTAGTTGTGAAAGGGCATTACAAGGCTCCTGATTACTGTGAAATCACTTGTAGTACATTACGGACCTTGCCTACTCATCAGTATTTTGCGTTAAATCGAAAACTCAAGTCTGCTTTAATTCCACTTCCTGTAATGAATTTCACTATCAAGGATATTCAAATAGTATCAGAGAAATTAAAAGTGTTAGCTTTCTTGAACGAGACACATTTTGCTGATTTGAATAATAACTTGCCATTTTATCTGTCACGGGAATTTGCACTACCAAGTCTTACGATTCCCTCTATTCTGTTAATTCTGGCAATAATGTTCCTGTTCTGTTATTACCGGGCAGTATCATCCAAATTCAACATTGTTCATAATATACTAACCCGTACGACACAAAAGTCTAGGTCCCCTGTAGTAGAGAATACCCCTACAGTAATATCCCCAGCTTAGTGTCTACATATCTGTTTATAACATGGTTAGGGTTGTCTAGGATGTACTGTACTCTGTGAGTTATTTAGGCCTCACGGAGCTCGGCTGGTAGGTGACCGAGCGATGTAATAGGCCCCTGTCTCATCAACAGAACGTATTATATAAATGGGTCAATACATCTGATATTATATTCAGATTCACCACCCTGTAACTTTCCACTGTCTATGAGTAAGACATGAGATTGACACGTGAGCGGGCAACTTACCCAAGAGGGCGAGACCCATAGCTCAGCATTCCTGTAAGCACGCACTGCGATGCCCCTAAGCTTCAGTAGCTCACCTCAAGTCATATCGTAAGGACGTGACCTAACGTTTATCATACATAAACGCCGTCCCTTTCTCATTCACTCCTAGACAGTGAGACTTACGGTTGATATACACTCAGGAATTATATCTACAACCTTTTATAATAAAACAAAGGAACTACCGTTTGGGTTTCGTTACTTAAAACCCAAATATAAATATGTGTGAACGGACTGGTTAATTGGACAAGCAGCCGATTCAACACTCCCAGTTACTCCTCTGACACTCCCTTTTACACCCCTAACTCTCCCAGGTACACCTCAGACACTCCCAGGTACACCTCTGACACTCCCAGGTACACCTCTGACACTCCCAGGTACACCACTGACACTCCCTGTACACTACTCCCAGGTACACCTGATACTCCCAGGTACACCTCCCCCAGGTACACTCTGACACTCCCAGGTACACCTCCTCCCAGGTACACCTCTGCACTCCCAGGTACTCAGGCACTCCCAAGGTACACCTCTCACACTGGCCTCCCAGGTACACCTCTGACACTCCCAGGTACTCCACTGACACTCCCAGGCTGACACTCCCAGGTACACCTCTGACACTGCCAGGTACACTCTGACATTCCCAGGTACACCTGTGACACTCCCCACCTCTGACACTCCCAGGTACACCTCAGGCACTCCCAGGTACACCTCTGAGACTCCCAAGTACACCTCCGACACTCCCAGGAACACCTCTGACACTCCCAGGTACACCTCTGACATTCCCTGGTACTCCTCTGACACTCCCAGGTACCACTCCCAGGTACACCTCTGACACTCCCAGGTACATCTCTCACACTCCCACTTACACCTCAGACTCTCCCAGGTGCACACCTGACACTCCCAGTTACACCTCAAACACTCCCAGTTACACCTCAAACACTCCCAGGTACACCTCAGACACTCCCAGGTACACCTCTGACACTTCAGGTACACCACTGACACTCCCAGGTACTCCTCTGACACTCCCTGGTACACCCCTAACACTCCCAGGTAAACCTACACCCCTAACACTCCCAGGTAAACCTCAGAAATTCCCAGGTACACCCCTGACACTCCCAGGAACACCTCTGACACTCCCAGGTACACCTCTGACATTCCCTGGTACTCCTCTGACACTCCCAGGTACACCTCAGACACTCCCAGGTACACCTCTGAGACTCCCAAGTACCTCCGACACTCCCCAGGTACTCCTCTGAAAGGCACTCTCTGGTGCACCCCTAACACTCCCAGGTACACCTCAAAATTCCCAGAGTACACACCTCTGACCTCCCAGGGAACACCTCTGACACTCCCAGGTACACCTCTGACGTTCCTAATTGCTCCTCTGACCTCCCAGGTACACCTCAGGCACTCCCAGGTACACCTCTGAGACTCCCAGGTACACCTCCGACACTCCCAGGAACACCTCTGACACTCCCAGGTACACGTCTGACATTCCCTGGTACTCCTCTGACACTCCCAGGTACACCTCAGGCACG
Organism: Homarus americanus; assembly: GCF_018991925.1. Classification (NCBI taxonomy): domain Eukaryota; kingdom Metazoa; phylum Arthropoda; class Malacostraca; order Decapoda; family Nephropidae; genus Homarus; species Homarus americanus. The sequence goes on along the minus strand of NW_024756498.1, from coordinate 1,251 downwards.
CCCAGGTACACCTCTGACACTCCCAGGTACATCTCTCACACTCCCACTTACACCTCAGACTCTCCCAGGTGCACACCTGACACTCCCAGTTACACCTCAAACACTCCCAGTTACACCTCAAACACTCCCAGGTACACCTCAGACACTCCCAGGTACACCTCTGACACTCCCAGGTACACCACTGACACTCCCAGGTACTCCTCTGACACTCCCTGGTACACCCCTAACACTCCCAGGTAAACTTCAGAAATTCCCAGGTACACCTCTGACACTCCCAGGAACACCTCTGACACTCCCAGGTACACCTCTGACATTCCCTGGTACTCCTCTGACACTCCCAGGTACACCTCAGGCACTCCCAGGTACACCTCTGAGACTCCCAAGTACACCTCCGACACTCCCAGGTACACCTATGACACTCCCAGGTACTCCTCTGACACATACTGGTACACCACTATCACTACCAGGTACACCTCAGACCCTCCCAGGTACACCTCTGAGACTCCCAGGTACACCTCTGACACTCCCAGGTACACCTCTGACACTCTCAGGTACACCGCTGACACTCCGAGGTACACCCCTGACACTCCCAGGTACATCTCTGAGACTCCCAGGTACACCTCTCACCTCCCAGGTGCTCCTCTGACACTCCTGGTACTCCTCTGACCTCTGGGAGCCTCCCTGACACTCCCAGGTACACCTCCAGACACTCCCAGGTAAACCTCCAGGCCTCCCTGGTACTCCTCTGACACTCACAGGTACACCACTGACACTCCCAGGTCCACATCTGACACTCCCAGGTACACCTCAGACACTCCCAGGTACACCTCAGACACTCCAAGGTAGACCACTGACACTCCCAGGTACACCTCTGACACTCCCAGGTCCACATCTGACACTCCCAGGTACACCTGAGTCACTTCCAATGACACCTCAGACACTTCCAGGTACACCTTTGACACTCCCAGGTACATCCCTGACACTCCCAGGTACACCTCTGACACTCCCAGGTACACCACTGACACTCCCAGGTACTCCTCTGACACTCCCTGGTACACCCCTAACACTCCCAGGTACACCTCAGAAATTCCCAGGTACACCTCAGACACTCCCAGGAACACCTCTGACACTCCCAGGTACACCTCTGACATTCCCTGGTACTCCTCTGACACTCCCAGGTACACCTCAGGCACTCCCAGGTACACTTCTGACACTCCCAAGTACACCTCCGACACTCCCAGGAACACCTCT
>NW_024756497.1:0-13377 GCF_018991925.1 Homarus americanus | reverse complement strand
GCTGTTATAATCATTGTCGTGGTTGTTATAATCATAGTCGTGGATGTTATAATCATGGTCGTAGGTGATATAATCATTGTCGTGGTGGTTATAATCATGGTCGTGGTTGTTATAATCATGGTCGTGGCTGTTATAATCATTGTCGTGGTTGTTATGATCATAGTCGTGGTTGTTAAAATCATGGGCATGGTTGTTATAATCATGGTCGTGGTTATAATCATGGTCGTGGTTGTTATAATCGTGGTCGTGGTTATGATCATAGTCGTGGTTGTTATAATCATGGTCTTGGTTATGATCATGGTCGTGGTTTTTATAATCATGGTCGTGGTTTTTATAATCATGGTCGTGGTTGTTATAATTGGCGGTCGGGTGATATAATCATGGTCGTCTTTGTTATAGTCATGGTCGTCTTGTTATGAACATATATTTTGTTGTTATAATCATGGTCGGTTATAATCATGGTCTTGCTATGACTGCGGTCGGTTATGATCATAGTCGTATGTTAAAACTGGCGTATCGTGGCTGTTAATAACTGGCGGTCGTGGTTATAATCATGGTCGTCGTTGTTATAATCGTGGTCTTGGTTATGATCATGGTCGTGTTTTTTATAATCATGGTCGAGCTTTTGATCATAGTCGTGGATTAGAATCATGGTTGGGTGATATAATCATAGTCGTGGTTGTTATAATCATGGTCGTGGTTGTTATAATCATGGTCGTGGTTGTTACGATTATAGTCGTGGTTGTGATGATCATAGTCGTGGTTGTTATAATCATGGGCGTGGTTGTTATAATCATGGGAGTGGTTGTTATAATCATGGTCGTGGTTGTTATAATCATGGTCGTGGTTGTTACAATCATGGTCGTGGTTGTTGTAATCATGGTCCTGGTTGTTATAATCATGGTCCTGGTTGTTATAATCATGGTCCTGGTTGTTATAATCATGGTCCTGGTTGTTATAATCATGGTCCTGGATGTTATAATCATGGTCGTGGTTGTTATAAACATGGTCGTGGTCGTGATACCTTCAGTATCCAATATACTATAAGATGGAATAGAGTAAAGGTTAGAATAATTAGTTAAAGAAATATTCGCCATAAGGAGAGGTTAAAATCATAAAAAAAATTAATATGAATCACCGATGATCCTTCTCAGATAAATTATATTATGAAGAGACGTGACCTTGATTCTGGTTAGATTAGTCACCATCTGCTTAAGTCATCACCTGTGTTAAGTCATCATAGTCATCATCTACGTTAGTCAGTTTTAGGCCCATCTCACATGACTGACCGACCATCGATGTTCTTTCCACTCGAGGGTGGTAGTTTTCAATGGGTCTTATTATTTACGCTGGTGGATGTAAGACCTCCTACCCTCACTGACGCAGCTATGGTCAATTTGGTGTTATTCTTGTTTATAAATGCCTTCTAATCTGTCTCAAGTCTATCCGTCCTGTCTAATGACATCCCAACTGTCTGTTCGTCTGCGTGGTGTTTGAATGTAAGCCCGTCTGTTCTCTTTGTGTCCTCAAATCTGTCTGTCTTATCCGTTGTTGGCATGTGTCTGCCTGTTTGTCTAATGTGAACCAGTCAGTCAGCTGTCTGTCTGTCATGTTAGTTGCCATATTGTCTATTTGTGCATGTATGAATCTGTCTATTTTTGTCAACCTCCTGTCTGTTTCACTGTTTATATTCACCCTGTGTCTATTGTAGTCATCTTCTCCATGCATTCCTGTTATTATCTTTTTATCTCTTCTCCTTTTCCATGTACAGTCACCCACAGGAATAAGTATACACTGTATCTGTAAGGTCGTCTGGTAACGCTGAAACTGCGCATCCAGATGCATGATGAAACCTGGCCCCACCTGTTATATCTAACTATTTTCTGGTTCCCCTTCTTTATTCTTCTATTTACTCATCTTCCTTCCTTTACTAATCCAAACAATATTAAAAAAAAGTAGGCTTAGAAAAAAAGTGGGGGGAGGATGAGGGAACCGTACGATAACTGCAATCGTGGGCTGACAGCGTACAGCGAATGAGGGTGCTCCAAGTCCGTAGACTTGCATCGTTTTCCAGCGTAAATAAAATGGTTAATTAATGGCTTCCTAAAGAAACCATCGATATGGGACCAAGTTAGTTCCACTCTACGAAATTTTTGCGATTTTTCCACCAAGTTTGATGAAAAACGATAGTGCCGTTTCGGCTGCCCAGAACACACACACACACACACACACACACACAGACAGACAGACAGACACACGCCTAGTCCTATAGTATATTAGATATAATTTTTTTGTCTCCTAAATTTGCCTCTCGTGAACTCATTTCTCACTCTCCCAGCTATACCCCCTCCCCCCTCTCCCTGTCTCATTGTTGCTTTCTCTCACTCTTAGTCTCCCCATCTCTCTCTTTCCACCATACTCCCTGACTCTCCCACCCTTCCTCATTTACTAAGCTCTCTCTCTGTTTTGTATCCTCCTTCCCTGTTCGTCTGTCTTACACCTTCCTTACCCACTTTGTCCCCCTAGCTAACCCTTACTCTTCCTCTCCCCTCACTTTTCTCTCTTCCATTTATCTTCAATTTCATCACTTTTACCCCCCCTCTCATCCCCCTTCTCCCGAACTCCCCCTCTCTGACTTTTTCACCCTCCCTGTTCTTTATCTCATTATGTCTCTCTCCTCATTTTCTAATCATACCTAATCAACTCTAACCTAGTTTATATCTCCCTCTCATCTTTCTATCTACCCTCTCCCTTTCACCATCCTAACAACCCTCTCTCTCCCTCTCACAGTCCTATCAATCCTCTCTCTCTCACGCCTTCCTACCTACCCTCTCTCTCTCCCTCCCCCCTCTTACCTTCCTATCAATCCTCTCTCTCTCTCACTCTCTCACCTTCCTGCCAACCCTCTCTCTCCCACTCACCCTCCTACCAAGTTTCTCTCTCGTTCTTACCCTTCTACCAACTGTCTCTCTCCCACTCACCTTCCTGCCAACCCTCTCTCTCCCTCTCACCCTTCAACCAACTTTCTCTCTCCCTCACACCCTCTTACTAAGTTTCTCTGTCACTCTTACCCTTCTCCCAACTGTTTCTCTCCCTCTCATCCTCCTACCAACCCTTTCCCTCCCTCTCTCAACCTCTTTCACTGCCGATCGTCCCCGGTAGATTAATCCGCAAATGAAAATTCCTGGACAAGTCCCTTGAATTGTGTGGTGGCAAAAAATTTTCCTCGCCGACAACGATTACCGTCAGGCGTGAAAGAGTGTGTGTGTGTGTGTGTGTGTGTGTGTGTGTGTGTGTGTGTGTGTGTGTGTGTGTAATAATAATAATAATAATAATAATAATAATAAACGGTTTATTAATAGAGTTGCAGCCGGTGGCTGAAAATATACAGACATACATTTGATTTAGACATAATGATATAATGTGCATTGAATACATTTACAGGGCTGTACAGTACATAAATCAGGTGTTGTTTACTATTTTAACAATAGATGGGATGGTGCTGTTCTTATATCTATCGGTGCGGGCTCTTATGGGCTGAATTTTGTTGTAGTGGCAGACTGCGCGAGTTGGGTGGGGGGCTGCAGGAGGTGGCGATGACGAGGTTGGCGCAGAAGTCCACTGCCAAACCTTTCCAGTCCTTGGTGGTGGAGGTCACTGAGGGATGGCATTTCCAGGGTGGAGAGAGTGTGTGTGTGTGTGTGTGTGTGTGTGTGTGTGTGTGTGTGTGTGTTGTTGGTCGGTCGGTTTTGATGAAGTTCGTCCCTGTGATGAGAGGTGAAGTAGCATAATTAAACTACGCGTTATGGACACCCAACACCACTTGACAACAAAAAATGAGAGTGAAATGAGAGAGAAAATGACCGGGAAAAGTAGTGAGGGCGGTGGGTGATGAGGAGGAGGGATGACACGGCCATCTATTACCCACGGGATGGTGGTGAGAGAAGAAAGAGGAGATAGTAACAGAGCGAGTAGATAGATATACAAGTTTATATATATATATATATATATATATATATATATATATATATATATATATACTTGTATATCTGTCTACTCACTGTTATATCTCCTATATATATATATATATATATACATATATATATATATATATATATATATATACATATATATATATATATATATATATATATATATATATATATATATACATATATATATATATATATATATATATAACTATATACACTGCTATATATATATATATATATATATATATATATATATATATATATATATACTATATATATATATACCCCCTCTGATCTGACTACCGACCGTTGCCGTGCTATTTTAAGATTAGTAGGGTCATTACCTAATACCTGACCATTCTGGACCTGGTATCACCCTCCTCCGTATATATACACCTTGTTTTGTATTTCTCTTTAGTCTGTACTCACCCCTGAAGATGTGAATTACACGAAAGTGCTTGGGAAATTCGTGTTTTCTTCTTTCCTTGTGGTTATCAGCATATACTGTATATATATATATATATATATATATATATATATATATATATATATATATATATATATATATATATATATATATATATATATATATATATATATATATATATATGTATATATATGTATGTATATATATGTATATATATATGTATGTATATATATGTATATATATATATATGTATATATATGTATATATATGTATATATGTATATATATGTATATACAGTATATATATATATATATATATATATATATATATATATATATATATATATATATATATATATATATATATATATATATATATATATATATATATATATATATATATATAAATATATATATATATATATATCTTGATAAAATCACACGGGAAAATGGAAACAACGGAGTACCTTAGCTTTCGTCTTTATTCAAGACATCTTCAGAGGCAACTGCCTCTGAAGATATCTTGAATAAAGACGAAAGCTAAGGTACTCCGTTGTTTCCATTTTCCCGTGTGATTTTATCAAGATTTATCTTATCCACGTTTTCATTGTGGATTTACATGAAATATATATGTAACCGGTCGGAATTTGCTGGACTTTAATTTCTCACTTGACTTGGGGTTTATTAAAATTTAATAGATGGTAAAGGCAGTGGAAGCGCCCCTTTGAGAAAAATCCCGAACCAGCACAAGAACACTTAAATCTACTACACAAATGAACTGTCCGTGACCCGTGGAAGGATAGCGTCTGTGACTGGGATGAATGAGACACACTGTAAAATTTAGACACTTATATTCCCTCCAACACTACAAACACAATCAAATAATGGTACACCAATATGCGCACCTCTTAACTTAAACTTTAACCACTACTCTGGGGAATAAAAGTTATACATGACATAGAAATTATTAGAAACACAGGCAACAATAAATTTAAAGTATTAAGAAATGTTAATTGCACATATGAACAGGCCTTAAGGGCTTTCAAAAAATAATATCAGTCACTTAGGAAATGGTACTAAAAAATAAGAAATTAAATACTCCACAATGAATAGGCCTTAAGGGTCTTCAACAAAATAATATCAGTCACTGAGGAATGGTAATAAAAGATAAGAAATTAAATACTCTACAATGAATAGGCCCTAAGGGCTTTCAGCAAAATAATATCACTCAACAAAATTATAGCACCCCAACAGGTGTACACTTCCTAACCTAACCTAACCACTGCTCTGGGGAACAAGGTTATACCTGAGATCAGAATTATGAAGAATTAGAGGCATTAAAAGAATCAAATCACAGTATCACTCTGGTTCCACTTAATGGCACAAACATTCAAAAAACACTACTATCAAAATTATTTAAGAAATATTAAACTACACACGTCAAGATAATATCAGTCTGAGGAATGGTGTTAACTACACCCGTGATAAGGAAGATAAAATGTTCCTCTAGGTATCTCCTAGAGTCCTAGACTCACAGTCTCAGTGTGTGACCATTAATATACTCAGATAGCCTCAGTGTACTCCCAGTGCGTCCATGGGCAGGAAGAGAGTGAGCCAATCAGACCTTGCGCAGTTGAGAGAAACTTTAGCTTCCCGTTAGCAAGAGGGTTTCACTAGCTGCTCGGGACATGTGGGGTTGTGCACCGGAGTGGTAAGAACTGATCACCCACTGCTGATGCTGGTCCTGTGTCGTGTTAGTTGTCGGGAGCACTCGTTCACTCAAGAGATCCTTTGCTACCCCGCTAAACAGTGACAGGCCTACACTGATCGGTCCAATGGCGACAATCGCCACCCTCAATCATCAACGGCAGTCTCAAACGGCAGTCAATCTCTCGCAGTCAACTCTGGTCAACTCCAATCAAGTGGGTTCTGACGGAAACCCTGAAATGAACTCACTGTTAGCTCTAGTAAACTTTATCACTGCCCTATCTAACCCTGTCTGAGATCGAATGAGACTTACTTGTTATACTGCAATAGCGCAGCACAGGTGACTAGGCCACGTGACTATTTCTGATGGACGCGCGGAATGTCTTGTCTGTGTGAATGCTCTCCGGAACTGGCCTAGCCAGCATCGCGTCTCCCCAAGGCGCTAGCTTGGGCCTACGTGATATATTTTCCGCCTAACTAATAACTCCTTGGGACACCCGTAACATTATTCAGACTGCTAAACGATCTATAATAATTTCAAATTCAATAATAGTCCCTTAACTTCATGAATCGCATCATTATTAATTCGGTAAATCATATTTAATATCATATAGGCCTAGTTCCGCAATCTCTCGCTACGAGCAGGCAGCGCTCCCTCCCCTCAGATGACCTTGAACGCTCAGTATCACTCATGGCGGGGCATTTGAAATTACTCTGAAATTTCTGGATATTACAATCGACCCCCCTAAAAAAAGACAGCACTGTCCTCATGTGCTGAGAAAACATTCATACGACCCCCCTAAAATTTTGTTCTAAGGACTGCACCTCACCCCTTTTGCTAAATGCAGCATTCCCGTCTTCTCTTCTCTCCTTTTCTCTCCCGCTAACACTCGACCCCCCTAAAAAAAGACAGCACTGCCCTCATGTGCTGAGAGAACAACTTAGAACCCACCTTCAACTCTGTACTATTCCACTCGCAGCTAGCAACTCCATTTCTTCCTAGCCCAACTCAATCCAACCAGAACATCACGCTCCCCTTTTGCCTGGCCCTTAACTAGAGAACCAATGTCAAAATTAATACCAGCCCAAAACAAACATGCTCTCCTTTGGCCTGGCCCTTGAACAAAGAGGAACCAGTGTCAAAAAAATACACAGTCCAAAACAAGCATGCTCTCCTTTTGCCTGGCCCTTGAACTAAGAGGAACCAGTGTCAAAAAATACACAGTCCAAAACAAGCATGCTCTCCTTTTGCCTGGCCCTTGAACTAAGAGGAACCAGTGTCAAAAAAAATACTCAGTCCACGTCTCCGAACCTCATGCCGGCAGACCAACCCTCTGACAATGTACCAGTCCATCTTAGTGAGGCCCTGGACATTACAACCGTACTCTCAATCCCGCTCATTACAGCAACTCAATCCCGCTCATGACAGCAACCACTACTCAACGCACATCTCTGACCTAACCATCTCTCCAATCCCCTCTGATGACCTGCCCCTTCTCATTACCCTGCAACCTAAACTGTAATTTGTCGGCTTCGTCTTTCAGTTGCAGGCTCGATCGACCTCTCCGAACTACTTCTCTTCATCCTGCTCATCTGGAGTGGGGGCTCCTCGTCTTCCTCCTCAAATTCATCCATCGCTGGGTCTCCCGGATGCCTTAGGGTTGGAGCAGCCTTCAAGTTGCTCCGGTTTTCCACTCTCGCTTCCAGGTCTTCTCCCCCACTGGGCTCAATGCGATATAAACCGGGCCTTGGATTTAGGACCTCAACAATGTGCCATCTCGTATCAAACCAATGGTTTTGCAGCTTACACCGGCCTATTTTTACATTGTTCCTCAGCAAAACCTCCTGGCCCACTTCCCAGCTACTCTCGTGGGCTTTCTCTTCTCTTGTTCTTCTATTTATTTCCTTCCGTCTCCGAACATTGATCTCCACTGCTTCCTGCAATCTTCGTTGCCGGTCTCTAATCACCATCACCCACTCATCTACCGGCTCTGGGTCTACTTCCGGCCTGAGGTCAAACGGCAGGTTTGGTTCTCTCCCGTAAAACAACAGGAATGGGGAAAACCCTGTCGTGGCATGCGGAGTCGCGTTATATTGTGACACCACTGCCGGCAGATGCTCTGGCCACCTATTCTTTTCCTCTGCCTCGAGGGTGGCCAGCAGACCGTGCAGGGTTCGATTGAACCGTTCCACCATACCATTTTCCTGTGGGTGATATGCTGACGTCCTTATTTTCTTCACCCCAAAGGTGGCACAAGTTTGTCGGACCAAGGCACTGCCAAAATTCCTTCCCTGATCGGTCAACAGTCGCTCAGGTGCACCCACTGCCAGGAAGATTCGATTCACCAGGATCTTTGCAATCGTCGAGGCTTTCTCGTCTTTGGTGGGAAAGGCCCAAGTGTAACGACTGTATATGTCAACCATTATCAGGACATTCTCCAATCCTTGCCGCTTGTCCAGCAAGGTGAAATCTGCGGCCAGTGTCTCTAATGGTTTGGCAGCTTCAATCGTCCCTAAATGCAGTTGGGGTTTCGGCACTTCATCTTTTGCTACTCCACACCTCTCGCAGCTGGCTATGTAGTCTCGCACTGTTTCTCCCATGCCTGACCAGAACCCTCGCTCCTGCACCAGCGTCAGGGTGCGATCTCGCCCCTGATGGCCAAACTCGTCGTGGCAGGCTCTAGTCAAAGCCTCCTGCAAGTTTGGAGTTAACACTGGCACCTCCCTCCATAGATTCTTCCCTTCGGGTCTTCTATGCCAGACAACATCTTCTCTTACGATCAGGGATTTCCTAGCTCGGTACATCTTGCGGAAATCATCATTTTGGAGCTCTACCTGTACCTCATCCTCTGGCAGCTCTCCCACCAACCATCTTCGCAAATTTGTCATATAGTCCATGCCCTCTTGCTCCTTACGCAGCCCATCCATCGTCCACAGTTCCTTCCTTCCTGCCCCGTTCTCCTCTAGTACATGCATCGCTGTATACTCTTCTTCACTATCCTCCTCCTGTTCCGCCGGGATTCTAGATAGAGTATCCGCCACAATGTTGTTCTTCCCCGGCTTGTACTCTATAGTAAAGTTAAACTGCTCGAGATCCGCATTCCACCTACTTTCCACGGCACCTAGTTTAGCCTTCTCTCGGTGACTGAGTGGGTTGTTATCTGTATAGACTGTGAAATGTTTCCCTGCCAAATAATCCCTGAATTTATCCACTACTGCCCATTTGAGTGCTAACATCTCTAACTTACGAGAACTATAGTTGTTCATGTTACGTTCTGATTTCCTCAGGCCCCGACTCGCATAGCACACCGGATGCAACCTGCCATCCTTCCGCTGGGACAGCACCGCACCTAGCCCACGAAACCTTGCATCTGTTTCTAATATAAACTCCTGAGTGAAATCTGGGCAAGCCAACACCGGTGTCTGCGTCACCCTGTCTTTCAGTTTCTCAAAAGCCTGCTGCTGTTTCTCTCCCCACTCACTATCTACCCCTGATCAGCTGGAACTTTCCATTATCTTCTTGCCGATATATCTGATCTATTGTACTTATATCCCATCATCCGGGTATACCAAACAACGAGGCGTTACATCTAAATCCGCTCCATGTATCTCTGAAAGGTTCCCGGACTATTTGACAGTCCCATAGGCAGTCGCCTGAACTCAAAGTGTCCGAAGCTTGTGCTGAAGGCAGTCTTTGGACGGTCTGAAGGTTTTACTTCTATCTGGTGATATCCCGCCGCCAGATCAAACGTTAAGAAAAACTGGGCCCCTGTCAGAGATTCTAGAGTTTCATTTATCCTAGGCAGAGGAAACGCATCGCGTACCGTGACCTTATTTAAGTCACGATAGTCAATGCACAACCTTAGCGTCCCGTCCTTTTTCCTCACTACTACAATGGCGGCAGAGTCCGGACTCTCACTATGCTGAATCACTCCCTGATCTAACAGCTGGCTAATGTGCTGCTTCACCTCTGGTACCTGGTTTGGAGGGATCCTCCGGTATGGCACCCTAACTGGCCTGTCTGTAGTCACTGGGATCTCATGCTGAACCCCAATAGCCTTTCCTATGGGCTGGCCCTCCCCTTCAAAAATATCACTAAACTCCTCTATTAAACCCCTAACTGCACGCTCTTGTTCCTCATTCATTTTCTCCGTGTGCACTTTGACCTCCGTACGGGCATCCGGTTGAGCTGTCCTCACATACACCTCCTCACTGATGTCTGCTTCGACTTCCGTCCCAGAAGCCACTTTCCCAATCCGCCAATTGCCCCTCAAGTTCTTACGACGATCAGACAGATTTTCCACTAACACCTGGGTCATGCCTCTCACCACTCTTACAGCTGTCGGCAACACTATCACACCCTCAGGCATCCAACCTTCATCATCCATTGTTAGAGGTTCAATCACTACTTCTTTGTTAGCTACCTGGCTTAATGAGGGAACACATACTGACAGCAACCGAGTACTCCGGGGAGGAATGGTTGGGCTTTTCTTCCTCTCCGTCGTACAATACCCCAGGCTGATGGCCTCTATTGCACATAACTGCCTAACCTCATGCAAGCAATTTTCCCACTGAGCGGTGCTCTTGGCTTCCCTGCACAAGTGATACATGTGCGGCCAAATCTCCGCCACCTCCCCCAGCACATTCAACCCCAACAGCCCAACATGCGATTGCCCCTTACCCTGGGTCTCAATCCCTGGACAAACCAACAGCCCCACATCAGTGACTTCCACCCCACATACGACCATAGTGACCCGAATACACCCCACACACGGCACTGGAAACCCTGACGCCCCTTTTACCCTTATTCGAGTGGGCTGCAACACCACGCCTGCAGGCTCCAGCTCCCGACGGTAGAAAAGTTCATCAATTAGCGACACTTCTGCCCCAGTATCTGCTAAACCCCACATTTCACGACCCGCTACCAGCACCGAGACCTTAGGACACTCGGCTTTCAGCCTTAAGGTACCTTCTGTTGTGATTAAATTTGTCATGCGAACCACGCTTGACCATGGGTCCGCTCTCTCTTGATTCATAACATCGCCAGTGGAATCTATTGGTGAGGCCAGGAACGGTTGGCGGGGACTGCCTGGCCTTGACCATTTCCCGACCGCCAGTTCCGATTGTTATTTCCAACTCGATACTGGCCATTGGCCACGTATCCCCTTGGGACACTCTCTCCTGGTCCGGATCTGCTCGGGCAATTGAAACTGAAGTGGCCCTCTTGTCCACACGCATAGCACCTCGGGAGAATCGAGCCTCCCGTCTGCGGCTCGTCCTCTCTTCCTTTAGTCAGCGGTACCTCCCTCACGGCATCTCGTTTTTGTTCCGCCTCTCTCAGCCCCGTGATCCACTCGTCTAGACTATGGTGAGGATACTTCTTGATCTCATCCACTAACCACATACGGCTTTGTTCCTCCTTGAGCCCCCGAGTGATTGCATCTCCCAACAGGGCCTTATCATATTTATGATCATGGCGGTTCAACTCATCGTTTAAATCGAGCATAGCATCGTAATATTCAAGAAGCGTTTCGTTGCTCCCTTGTTTCCGCGTCATCATCTTCCGAATGGCGTCGTACGTGGCCGTCTGCCCGCCGTATTGCTGCTTCAAATAACAAGTTAATTCATCTACGGTTTCCCAGTCTCTGCGTGCATTGTATACGCGATCTGCCGCAGGCCCTGCAAGATGCCTTATTACGAACTGGATTCGACGGACTTCGTCTCCGTCTAGCAGCTTGAGGGTTCGGTCAACCTCTCTTAACCACTTTCCTACCTCTATTCCTGGCCTACCGTCGAACTTGGACATGGTCAACCCGGCCCCGAGACTAGTTCCCTCTCTACTATTGTGTCTCCTCATCTCCCACATCGTCTCATCGTGCTGTATTTTATACTGTGTCTTTACCCTATCTAGTGCATCCCCCAACAGAGCTAGTTGTTGTTGGTGTTCCGGCTCTAACTGTTGCAATTGTGTGTGGTACTCCCCCCTTAACTGTTGTACATATACTCCATACTCCCCCCTGATTTGGTTCGCCCATGCCTGACATTCCCCATTGATCTTCCCTTCTAACTGTTCCAATCGTTCCTGGTACTCTCCCCGGATTTTCCCCTCTAGCTTCCCAATACGTTCCACGAACTCCTCTCTCAACCGCACCAACCCCGGGCTGTCTCTCCTTTTCTCCGAGTAACCCCGCACCGTCAACCACAACAAACCCATTCCCATGGCGAGCATGAGTAGAGTTGAGGTCACACTCTCTACCGTTTCCATCCACTCCATGATTACGCTCATTATCCCAACCACAGAACTATCAGTCACGAAATAAAAATATCTACGCTCTGCTACCATTTGTAACCGGTCGGAATTTGCTGGACTTTAATTTCTCACTTGACTTGGGGTTTATTAAAATTTAATAGATGGTAAAGGCAGTGGAAGCGCCCCTTTGAGAAAAATCCCGAACCAGCACCGAGAACACTTAAATCTACTACACAAAATGAACTGTCCGTGACCCGTGGAAGGATAGCGTCTGTGACTGGGATGAATGAGACACACTGTAAAATTTAGACACTTATATTCCCTCCAACACTACAAACACAATCAAATAATGGTACACCAATATGCGCACCTCTTAACTTAAACTTTAACCACTACTCTGGGGAATAAAAGTTATACATGACATAGAAATTATTAGAAACACAGGCAACAATAAATTTAAAGTATTAAGAAATGTTAATTGCACATATGAACAGGCCTTAGGGCTTTCCCAAAATAATATCAGTCACTTAGGAAATGGTACTAAAAAATAAGAAATTAAATACTCCACAATGAATAGGCCTTAAGGGTCTTCAACAAAATAATATCAGTCACTGAGGAATGGTAATAAAAGATAAGAAATTAAATACTCTACAATGAATAGGCCCTAAGGGCTTTCAGCAAAATAATATCACTCAACAAAATTATAGCACCCCAACAGGTGTACACTTCCTAACCTAACCTAACCACTGCTCTGGGGAACAAGGTTATACCTGAGATCAGAATTATGAAGAATTAGAGGCATTAAAAGAATCAAATCACAGTATCACTCTGGTTCCACTTAATGGCACAAACATTAAAAAAAACACTACTATCAAAATTATTTAAGAAATATTAAACTACACACGTCAAGATAATATCAGTCTGAGGAATGGTGTTAACTACACCCGTGATAAGGAAGATAAAATGTTCCTCTAGGTATCTCCTAGAGTCCTAGACTCACAG
>NW_024756496.1:0-18088 GCF_018991925.1 Homarus americanus | reverse complement strand
AGAGTTTCCTTTCTCCAACCTGTGACTGAAGCTTCGTCCGATTCATCTCAGTTGAATTATAAGAAACATTCTATGGAACCGGTGTCGAGTGATCCGGCTGACAGTTGATGATAAACCGATTGACTATTTACTAAATCATTCTCTTGATCTAAATTGTGAACAAGGTCACTTCTCAACAAGTGAAAAGGAAAGAGTTCGGTATGTGCCCAAATCCTTGTGTATTCTCCAAAAACTGGAGATGTATTTTGCGTTCAATGCGTTTAGCGACTGGAAAAACTGCCGGCGTACAGTTGCCGAACGTGAAAGTGGCAGAGAGCATCAAATTTCAGTTGGGGTGTGAGGGCAATTACAGCAAGGCGAATTCATTCCACTTTGGCTTTGCAACTACAATTGGAGAGAAAATAATGCAAAGAACGTCTATTGCGCATAGTTGAAACACTACAAATTTTAACATCGAGAGGTAGTGATGAAAGAATAGGCTCTAGCAACAATGGCAATTACCTTGCAACTCCTGGCCAAATTGGACACTTTTCTTGCACAGCATCTGGTGCTGTGCAAACACTTCATCTCTCTCAAAAACGATTTGTGACCAAATGGTCAATCAATTATCATAAGTGAAGTGAAACGAGACAAATATTAGTCAGTTAGTGTAGATTCCACACCGGATGTTAGTCATACTGACCAACTTACATTCATAGTTGAGCGATTTTTATAACTTCATAGACATATACATGACCATGGTGCACAGAGCATAGCCTCAACTATTGTACAGTTAATTACAGAAGTTCGTCTTGAGGGCAGAGTTATGACAATGCTGCCACTATGTCAGCCATTTACACTGCCAGAATAAAGGCTGGCATATTACGTCCCTTGTGCAGGTCACTCCTTGAACCTTGTAGGAACATCAGTTGCCTTGGGTCTCTTTCAAATTCCGGATTTTTGCAAACCTTATACAACTACTTCTCAACCTCCACATATAGTTGGGATCATCAGCTGCACTACCGGCTGAAGGGATTGTAGCGAAATCCCTTTCACAAACTGGCTGCAGTGTTTTTACATTACCTTGAGATAAAGTCAGCACTGGAGAACAAAATATGTTCCGACAGTAGCTTCAAGGTCAAGGCCTCATAAGACGAATGCAAGCATTTGAAACACCACTTCTTGCTGTAAAATAGTATCAAATCTTAACAAGGTTTAATGCAACCAGCTTATCACTTCAAAAAGTTCACACCCACCTTCTGTCAGTTGTGAAACTGTATGAGAGCTTGATCATCTTCGTCTCACAAATGAGACGGGGTCAGTTGGATGAAATAGAAGATCAGGCCGAGCCTGTCTACAACGACAACAAAAAAGAGAAAACATTTCTTGGATGAATCAGTTGGCACTGAAACTCAACTTGATCCAAGGTGGACAATTTCTACACCATATTACGAATGAATAGAAATAAAGAAGCGGTTTACCTTAACGGAGTATGACACCATTGGCTGTCAGTACCTATTCCAGTGACCTGGAAGCATCTGTTCTAGAGGAGTTTTTGCAATTTAAAGACATTTTCTCTTCTGAATCTGACAAGTCAGTGACAAGCCTTTCCAGATGGTATGTTGACAACTGCCTTTCCAAACATTAGTAGTAGTAGTAGTATCTTCGGGGACACCACTGAAAGGTGGAGACGGCCCCTCGGAAACACGTGGGCTCGGCGTCGGTCGCCGAGACAGTCTCAAAGCCGTGGTTTAACACCAGAAGCAGTTTTTCTATTTCATTCATTTTATCCACAAATGTTTGGATGATCGTAATAAAAATGATACAACTTTTTCTTTAATTTTAAGATTTTTTTTCTCTATCTACGATCATAAATCACCCATAGCGGGCAGGGCACGAAACATGAAGGAAATTACGGGGTAAAACAACGAAACTCTGATCGTGTGGCAGTGAAGAAATACATTATTTACCATAAATGTTCGGCCAATATTTCTTTCGTGACGTTGCACGTTCGCGTCTCGTCGTAAACCGTCAATTTGTGATTTCGGTCTCCGTATACATTAAAAGCAAACGACGGAGGCTCTCGGCGGGGGGAATATTACGGGACATAATAAAAGAAAAAAGCTGGCCGGAGACAATCTTTTATTCTCACTTTGGTAACACAAATTGAAAAGTTTTATTCACAACATATTTCATTTAGAGTTGACAATAAATATCTTGTGTTGAAGACTTAATATGATATGTACAGATCCTATCTATCATCCATAGTCTGGCAACAAATTGCTCAACATCGCGCCGTTACATTTTCTGACGACGGAGATGAAATATGCAAGACGTAACAACTCTTGGCTTAGATAAACAATGTCTCATAAATGAGATACAGGTATATCTAAAAATGAATGGCGCCAAATAACGATGATTTGGCACCGACCGTTACACTAATGACATCACTTGACAAAACAAACATTGTCACATCATGTGACATTAAATATGTACAGTACAGTTTACAAAAGTTCATTTACTGTATATGCCAAAGATGGCACTATGGTGTGGTGCAGTTTGGAGCAATAATTTAAATCAACCATTTCTGTTCCTATAGTACATTAATATTTGGAGGAGGGAGTTGAAATATAGGTTCCACTTCAAAAATCCAAAATGTTTCAGATAACTGAACTTGTTGGCTAACTCAAGGTCATTATTAAAAACCCTAATATTTCATTAAGCACCAAATAAAATACTACATATATGACAACTATAAACTAATATATAATACTGCATGTACAGGTATAACAAACACACTAAACTAAGGAACTCAAAATATAATGTTAATAATAATACAGGCCGTCCGCAACTTACAACAGGGATAAGTTCCTGGACCCATACTTTAGGTTACATAACATAAAGTGCTGTTAAACAATGATGAAAATAATGACAGTTTAATTACAACTTTTTGAGGTGAATGTATTGGGATCCCGTTCGTAAGTGCGGGTGACGGCGAGTCGGAGGGTGTAACTCAGTGACCGACTACGAGAAAATGCCCCGGTGATGATATCTTAGCTTAGTGTGCTCAAACGCCATCATCTGGCAGCGCGGTAAATTTTTATAATCAATGCGATCACTTTTGGATGTTCACAGTTTGGGGATAAATGATGTTTGGATTTTTTTAAGTGCAACCTGTATATAACATTACTGTACAGTATATATTTCTGAGCAAGTACAACTCGTGAGGAGCCACAAACGTACTCTTGATGTATGCAAAACCTAATTTTAGATTACAGCATCCCTATATATACAGTATATCCGAAACAAAAATTGAGAATGCCAAAACAAATTACAATGTTATGAAATACATAGTGGATACTTGTTTAGTACAACTCACTAGCAGCAACAATATTGAAATAAAATATATACTGCACTGCGTAATTCCCTATCATTGCTAAGTGTTGCTTCAATGTGACCTCCAAAGTGTAAATAGTACACAGCCACATTCCATCGACAGAGCCAGGTCAGCAGAGCTTGACACAGTGATGGAGGCGTGATTAATCAAGGAGTGCCTATTTCTGCTCCTACTGTGAGAAAAAACCCAGACAGTTTAACCAGATTTTGGAAATAAAAGTAGATTACAAAATGTGTAATGCAGATTTAGCGGTGACAAAATCATACCTAAAAGCTTGTACTGTGCTGTACCTCATAATAAAACACTCAATATTTTCATGTATCTTTGCATTTATATGTGCACCTTTACATTTATCCCCCACAAATACCCTTTTAAAGCAAATGGACAACTTTTTCAGTGGTATCATGATTCTTACTAATTAAACATTCATCCACTTGAAATGGTAGGGCTAATTATATTGAAGACATTGTTAATATAAATCATTGTACCTCTGACGATACTCTGGAGAAGAGACCGGATGGCAACAGCAAAGTTCAACTCTCCGGATGACATCTCGGAGATGGTCGGAAGGAGCTGATCGCAAAGACAAACTCCTTCTGTTGACTCGGATAATATGCGAAACACCTGGAATAAGAAATTTTTTTAAAAATAAGCATAATATATTTGTACATGTTCTAGGTATTCGGTTCTAACTACAGGGGCGAACAGAAACACTCGTAGAGTTCTATTTTGCTGGTTGGTGTAGGTAGAAGGAAGTAGGTCACCACGAGGTCAGGTCTTATATAGCGGAGATAAGCGTGGCTTAATAGTTGACCTCCGTCGTCTAAGGCGGCGCTGGTTGACCTAGACCACGAGGCATACGCTGGGGAATTCGCGGGGTCGGCTACTCTGCGACAAACAGCGTTTGTAGGGGAGCAATCCACTACGATACTCCCCCCTTCCCTCCAGGAGACCCCAGACCCTGGAGTCTGTGGAAGATGAATGTTGAGTTTGCTGCAGGGGCAGCGTCCTCATGATCACTGGCTGGGATGACTGGGTCAGGGGCGACGTCAGGAGGAGGGTCTATGATAGGAGCAGGGTCTACAACAGCAGGTGGGAGTGCCGGAGGGAAAAAAAACAACGGTGTGAGGGGGCGACGAATGCTGTGCTTCCCTCTCGGCAGGTACAGAGTCCTCAGATGCGCCTGCTGGGGTCGATAGGACGTGGTGCTTGGGGCAGGAAGAGGAGCTGGTGTCTGCTTAGAGTAGCAGAGCTGCTCTAGGGTGTCTAACCTGAGGTGTAGAGACAGTACCAGTAGAGCCGATGAGAGCTGCCTCTGTGTGGATAAGCCAGTCTTCCATGTTGCTTGAAGACTGGGAGAGTGATCGGTTTCTCCTCCACCCTGTGTGAGTGCGAATCTCCGGGGTCACCATTTGTGGGGTTATGAGATATTGGTTCACACTCAGGATGGGTTGGAGAAAGGAAACTCACAATGTGCTCTCTCTATACATATTGTATTGGATGTACAGAGCAGCTTGGTGCTGGGAGGTGGCAGGTTGGTTACAAGCGTGATGTAGAGAGATCTGGTTGGTGAGGGTGCTCAGAGGAGGACCAGCTTGTGGGTCGCCATGCTCGCCGGCGGAAACGAGGGCCGCCAGGCAGGAGCGGAGGAGGTGGTGTTGGTTGGTGAAGGTAGAAAGAGGTAGGTCACCACGAGATTAGGTCTTATATAGCGGAGGTAGCCCACTACAATACAACAAGACGGCACTCCCTACTCTATCAACAACCAAGCCCTCAGGCGACATGTAGCAGCTTCCATATGTCGCCAGGCACATTATCTAAGCGTGTGGGACATAACAAATGCATTGCCACATGCTGCTGGCTAGGCTAAATAAGTAGTATATATAAATGGAATACATAATATACATACAACATACATAATAAACATATAACCCCCCCCCCCACTCTATACGCTCATAGCAAAGTCTTGAGCGGACCTTTTCTTTTGGATTCGTTCTGAGCGTCGAGGGACTTGATCACTGTGGAGGACACAGGACTCAACACTGGTGACGGGGTCAGCAGAAGGCGTTGTTACGGGGCGGAGAAAACGGCGGTTACCTCCACCACACGCGACCACTGGGTAACAGCACCTGGTAGTCCCGTGACCTACCGAGACCCATGACTACGCCCACTTTGTCCTAACGTAGGGAGATAAGGTCCTGAACACGGACTTGGGTGCCGACACTCAACTTGGGGAGAGAACGGGCGTGGTAGTATTAGCGGGCGACGACGTCACGAACTCGTTCGGCGGCCGCAATCCTCTGTCTTAACCTGCCACTCCTTGGAGAAGGACTGAGCGTGAGCAGGGATACAAGACCTGGGCAGGGGAGCATCCGGTGTAGCTGGGTTGTTGCGGAGTTCGAAGAGACCCCGGTCGAAGGCCTCGCAGTTGAGGATATTCCCAGAAGTGGCCACTTTGAGGATGAGGTGCTTCAGGGATTTGACAACAGCCTCGGCGTGGCCGTTGGACTGCGGGTAATGGGACGGTGACAACACCTGCCGGACTCCCCGTCGCTCGATGAACGCAGCAAAGTCCCGGCTTGTGAACTGCAGCCCTCCGTCGGTGGAGGTGGGGGAGAGGAGGTGGGAGAGTGCAAGTAGGGGAGTGCAGGTGAGGGAGTGGAGGTGGGAGGAGTGCAAGTACGGGAGTGGAGGTGGGGAGAGTGGAGGTGGGGGAGTGGAGGAGGGCGAGTGGAGGTGGGAGGAGTGCAAGTAGGGAAGTGGAGGTGGGGGAGTGGAGGTGGGGTAGTGGAGGTAGGGGAGTGGAGGTGGGGGAGTGGAGGTGGGGGGGAGTGGAGGTGGGGGGAGTGGAGGTGGGGGAGAGTGGAGGTGGGGGAGAGTGGAGGTGGAGGTGGGGGGAGTGGAGGTGGGGAAGTACAGGTGGAGGGGAGGGACCAAACGGGGTCACGGTACTTCGGACGGGAAGCACCTAATACTCGAAAAGCGTTACGAGGGACAGACCATCTACGTGTCGCATACACTCCCGGGTCCTTCTCGTACGGTATTTTGGTCTCCGTTAATGACGTTTCTTCGTCCGGTTGGGACACGTGACCTAGGTGCATCCTCCTACATTTAGTATTCACTTTTATCTTAAGAGCCATTCTTTTGACCTCTCCTGAACCTGACAGTCTGTTTGAGTCCCAATTTCCCTAAAGAACTTAAGTGTTGTCCCAAAATACTGGTACAGAGAAGTTAATATCGTATTGTCCCGGAGTACGATGATAACCACATAGTCATGATGAAGGTTGTACGACATGGTTGAGAAAATATCACTTATTAAATCAGAAAATATTTGACATCTTCAGGGTTGATTTCATACTGAAGGAATAAAGATGCTTTCATTATAGTACAGTAAACTCCCTCTAGCCCGGACTCGCTTAATCTAGATCCTCTTGAAAACCGGCCTGGGGTCCAGCACCGGACACAAGTATCCCCGACCAAAATCCAGATAGCACGGGGGAAAGTTGATGTAATCGGGGGTTCCAACTGTGGTGGCACAGAAGGGTAACCATGTCATTAGCAGTGACAACTGAAAAATCACACTTCTCATCCACTTAAATAACAAACAACAATTCATCTATGACAATACTCATTGCAGAATCAGTAGCTGTGACGTGTAATATTTTGTTATTTGATCACTAACATAAAATATGATATACAAACAATTCACTTACTGGAATTTGCATCTAAAAATTAAATTATTTACCTATTATACAGTACAGTACAGCATTGATTACTGTCAAAATAACAATATTTTGAAGTTGCACTCAATTCACATAAAATTTCCCACTTTTTCCAGCCTCCGTTAAAATTGTTTGCCATTTCCAGACCAGTAGACACCCTCATCATCCAACTGAGTACAATTTAATCAATGCATCACAACATGATTTCATGGATAGAATATTCTGCTGACAAACTTAAGTCATTTTCATTGAATTTTTAACAGACCACATGGACCAAGGTCTACCAGTGGATGTGTTGTACGGTCAGTCAAAAGGAACGAGTTTCTGACTCGACTGTCTCTCGTTTGATGCGGGTGTGCGGTTTCATTTTATTTGGGGTTCAACAAACTTTTGGACCATGGATGTATGTGCATTTCTCTAGGGCACTTGATAAAGTCTCACATCCACTACAAGCTGGCCAAGTTCTCATGTTGAACAAATATAAGGAAATACTACTTTACACAGTCTGCCAGCACAAGCTGTGGAATCAAGAACAGTACTGGACTACAAAAGAAACCTTGACAAAATTATCAAGAACAATGCAGGGATCTTACATAACCCACTGGTCTCCATCCCTTGGCATAGCCACCTCTATTGGGTGGCCATTAGATAAAAACAGTCTCAAAGGAATACACGTGTAAAAAAACACAAGTGTTACCGCCACAGTAAGATAAACTAGAAGAGAACGGATATAGTGTTGACGACGAATTAGCCGAGGTGCTTCAATACGAAACGGATGGCCCTCGAGGGTAGTCCACCGATTTCTACGGGACAGACGACACGTCGGTTCGGACCACTAGACCCTAAGACGTGAGCGATCGTGAAGTATTAGAATCTGCCAAGAAACTCTAAATAACTTTAATAAGTATATCTATGTACTGTAATTTGATCTGATGTATCAACAGTTATAAAACGCGAGTTATATTTAAGATGTTAACAGGCTATGTACTGTACATAGGTTGTATTATTCATACTATGTATCCCGAGATAACAGCATTTGTTATATGAGAATTGTTCTTTGACCGAATTATGTGGTACCTGTCAACGTCGAGGGTTTATTTCTCCAGCGTCAAACCAATAACGCTCCTATGAGCGTTAACAGCAAGTACTGTACTGTATTAGAATAGGCTTATACACATGTGAAATAACAGTTACTCACCTCCCACAGGTCAGCTGTGTTTCATCAGTTGTCATTGGTGCCGTCATAATATATGGGTCTGGACACTCAGGTAGGGTGTGTCAATTTAGGGGGTGAACTGGCTAAATTGAAAATCGAGTAATTTGGTAGCAATTTATTGTAGTCTTTAAGCATGCAAAACAATATTCTGGCATAATTTTTTTTTTATAATAAGTCCTACCTACATCAAATGGATTTTTAAATGTAAATATTTGTGAATTTATAACATAACCAGCGTTTGCACACATGTTACTGTTTCAAATTATTCTATTTTATTATCCGTAGTCTATTTGAAAGTAACCAATGCCTTCATACTCTCTTTGCTTTGGTTTCTTGTCATCAGTAGTCTGCTTGCTATTTGTGCTTTGATGTAACCTTCTCGCCTCTCGTGGCTGTAAACATGGCCCGTTGCTTCTGTGACCATTTTCACACATCTCTCCACACCCTGGCTAGCTGTCAATGGTGGCTCTAAGACTTCCAAACTCAAGTCAACCAATTCTGACAATTTGGTGGCATTGACGTTTATTGGGGGAACTTTTCTTGAATGAAACGAACAGTCTCCCAACTGGTCGTCATCTATTAGCGTTCCTCTAATCTTTAGAATGACTTCTACAGCCTCGGTTTGGAGATTGGTACATTGACTGCAAAGCATTGCTTGCAAAACTGCTTCTGATCGAGCATACCAAGCGGACCTTCTTGCCACAGGTAACACGATGTCCCTCACTACCTTCCTCTGTTCTTACTAGCTGCAATTGAAACAAAAGGTGATCCACCCACATAGGATTAAGTTTCACACTAAACTCCAATAATAAATTCAACAATTAACCTCAAATTCTTCAGCACTTTGCCCTTCAATTCGTGTTTGGAAATCCAAATCCTGCAGAAACGAAGAGCTGTAGTTAACCAACAGCTGTGACTGACAGGTCCAATCTCCAAGAGAGCCAATGATCTTATTGCTTGGGCAATACGATAAGCATAGGATTGATCTGTGCCGAGATCTTTGATGACTCCTTCAGACAACGCCGGAAGGGGAGGGCCAACTTCGACCTTTGGCAAGGTTGTATTTATTTCTAGTTGTGTCGCTTCATCCAGCATGATGCCAAGGGGACCTGACCACTTGTTGTTGCTCTTTGTAGGACCATCAAGTTCCTGGATGAGATGACGAAGAGGTAGCTCGCCTGTATGTAAATCACATACAATCCAAACAAGTCTTCTTCCTAGTTTTTCTCTAAATGCGTCATTACACCCCCCTGCCATCCGGTGTTCACTGCAGTTGAATCTCCACCAACAGCCTGCAGTGAACTGCCAAGTCCTCTCTCCTGAACCCAACATAAAATATGATCAGCAATGACCTCTGCATGCTTCTTCCCTTCTACTTCAGTTTCGGGAGCAAAGTGAAACAAAAACCGACCACCAGGCTCAGAACAGACAGAGTAGTGTTCTTCTTTGATGAGACCTGGAAACTTTCTGTTCACTCCCTCTACTTCTAGCAAAACTTTTGTGTCATCTATTCTTCCATCAAGCAAAAGACAGGAGAGCCCTCCCTCGCTTAAATCTTTTTCATGCTGATCAGATATTTCCTTCATTATTTTTTCTTGTGCTCTTCTAATTTTATTATGATCTATCACCAAAGATACATCCTCTCGGCTGATGAGGCCTGCATCTATCCAAGCGGCAGTTGCAATTTCTGCAGCCTCACGAAGTCCAGCATGGTGGCGAATACTAGCTAAAGCAATGTTTGAAATATTTCTTGTGTTGTATTTCATTTTCTTTGGTAAGGGTTCAGATGGCTCTTTGGAACTATCATCTGATGTTGCTTCCTGTTCATCAGAAGAACTATCAAAGAAGTGATAAACATCTTGACACAGCTCTTCCTCTCTTTGGATGGCTTCTTCACTCTTCATTTTGTTCCCTCTCTCGGATTTGTTCTCTCTTCTTGGCATTAGCAATCTGCTTCTTTGTTTCTGAATAATCTATTGAACCCATTTGCATACTTCCTTGGCCTTCTGCCTTTGTGCCTTTATAAATTCAAGCTCTAAAACAGGGATCTTCTTTTCACGAGGACAACCACAATCAATGTGGGAATTATTTTCTCTTACCTGAGTGAGAACAGTTGGATTCAGAACATAATTGTATGGAGCACTTGCAGGTCAAAATGTCAAACAGAGTATCAAGTGTGTGCAGAAATTCATTTTTCCTGGCCAAGTTTCCTTTACCAAGTGATGTTTCAACTGCTTTGTGCCATAATTTCGTTAGTTTTAGCTCAATAGTTCGACACTGATTAATCACAGGTGGTTTGAATAGTGCATTAGCTTTTGTCCATTGATGCAGAAGAGGGACTATCATGTCATTTATGAGTTCTTTATCTGTATAGTTCCTTCTGTCCTTTGCATTTTTTTCTCGAACGAGTAACCCTAATCTTAGCATGTCTCTCACTGTTGGAAGTTCTGATACAGGAAGCTCCTTCCCTTTACCAAGTGGGTTGACAACTGACTTCAATTTTGACATCTTCACACTATCTGACAAATAGAAAAATGTTTCATAATTCAATTGTTGTTTCAAAAAATATCAATTTGTTTATCAAAAATGCTGTAACAGAAATAACATAATAATTTCTTAGAACATAATGTTTTATACAATGATATAAGTAACTGCGACAATCAATATGCCCTACTTACAATAATTAAAATGTAGAATTCGTCTGGTAGAGTAGGTGCAAGTGCAATGAGAGCAAACCACCGTCTATGATATCTAGAAGGAGAGTGAGCTGGGCGCCTTATCCTCACGCTTGGTACAAGTCAAAACAAGAATTAAACTGTCCCACACGGAGAGCCTGTTCATGTTCTGACATGCATATTGTACACAAGCTATAGAACCATCAAATACTCCATATGCTTACATGAGATTAGTTAATATCAAGTGAATAATTCTAATCAAGTCTCATTAATTTGTTGAAATACTGATATTTGAAACTTTAAGGTATAATTGATGTAGGTGAGGGTTATTTCAATTCATTTTTGTTTGCTAATCTCAAGTTTAGACATAAAGAGGCACAATATTTTGACTACCAAATTTGATTTTTAACATGTTGACACACCCTACTGGACAGTTGAGTCTGTACTGGTCATACCGAGATGTGTTGCTGGTCCTTCAAGCTTCCTGGAAATGTAACCAATAACACACAACACTGTAAAACATTATAATGAGTAAAGGTGAAGGAGACCGTTAGCACCAGAACAAAAAAAAACTCATGGAATTGAACCCAAATTTTTGGAGGAGATACTATTTGCATGATATTGAACACAAAAAATGGAAACAAAAATGAACAGGACCCAACACAACCTAACCTTACCAAAGAAACTTATTTAACCTAATCTAATTTCAGTCGGGGGTTCTGCATATTATGCAAAAAATAAAAAAATTAAATAAATAAATAAACTTTCTTTGATGGAAGCAACTTCCGGGGACGAGATATTTGCCGGTGTCCAAACGACTTTCTCAAACACAGAAAAATCCCTTGTCCTCGGATTTCTTTTTTTCGGTTACCGGGAAAAGTTTCCCAGAGACTAAACAACACAGAATGTTTCTGGGTGCTGGGGAAAGATTTCCGGGAGTCTAAACTACCGGAGTCCGTATAAGCAGTTCTTCTTAAGTTAGAAATTCCATTTCTTTACTAGAATAATCCCGAATTGTTTATCTAAAAGCTTAGTTAAATAAATATAATTAAAAAACTACAAATCTTTGATACGGTGTTACAACGACGACGGGTATTTCCCAGTCACACTGAGCTGTGGGGGTCTCCTGTTACTGAACAGACATGATGCAATGTCAGGTGGAGGTAGGGTGGACGATGAGTGGTCTCAAAATACTGACCTTCTGATGCAATGTCAGGTCACCCACAGTTGGGTCTCATGACCTGACAATGTCTTGAATAAACACATAAGCTAAGGTGCTCCAGTGTTTCCCACTTACAGTACAGTACTGTATAAGACATCACCAATTCCCAACAAGTGGACAGGGCTTTGAAGTAGATGGAGAATGTGGGGTAAGATACTAAAAATAACAAACCTTTGAAAACCTGACCTAACCTTCCTTAATCTATAGAAAGGTTAAAAATCACTTTCAAGTTCATAGATCCCCTCCCCACCTGAACACGGAAAACTTCAACACATTAAACAACAACAACAATAAGGTGCTGTACGTGCTTTATAGTTTTAGGATTTTTATAGGTTAGGTCAGGTCAGGTTTTCAAAGGTTCGTTTATTGTTCTTTTTAGTATTTTACTCCACATTTTCCCTCTCTTTCAAACCCTTCTCCACTTTGAGCAACTACCGTAATATTATTGGTACTTTTATCGGCTAAAATACTCGAAAAATATAATACTGTACTCACAATACATTGTCAATCCAAATAAGTGATTAACAACATACTGAGCTGTACTATAGAATTTGAATATGAAAATTGCAACTACTGAATTTATATGCTATTTAATATTAATTTTTGATTCACATTACTCTCCAAGATTATGCACAGAATCAACAGGACTGAATTACATTTCCCCAAAGTACTGTATAAAGGAGCCCAATCATCTGTGTCTTCTCCCTTCATATTTCCCTGGATGACGATAATCTCGGTTCTGCGATTATTCAGTCCAAGTTTTCTCCAAGCCATCCAAATCTTAATACGTATCAGACATTAAAGATTTCATTATCATCGGCATAGATGCAAGACTACTGGTGTAGACTGTAAACACAAGTGGTCCCAAAACTGATGTCTGTGGGACTCCAAACTGCAAAGGGACAGGATCTGCAATGGTTCCACCAATCATCACACACTGAGATCTCTCTAACAAATAGGACTCAACCAGTGAAATATATGACCTCACTTTACCTGGTGACATCACGAGATCTGAGGTTGACAAGTTCCACAACAATTTAAATGAGTTACTTAATACACAAAGGCAGAACATACTATACAAAAAACACGGATAGATAATTATTTAAAGAAGATAATATATCAAAGAATAATTATATAATATTCGTATTATTTGGTTGGATATTTTGCCTTAGTTTTTCATACCTAACAGTTGATTTACGTCAATTTTAGTTTACCTTGTAAGAATGAATAATCGGCAGTTTTGTTAATAATTATTACTTTGTATCATTTCTTTTCGGGTTAATACTAATCTAATTGCACTGTGAAGATGGATTTGTATATATTGGAATTGAAATATAAGAAAATATTCACTACGGCTGCGAGTTACTTTGCTCACATAAGTATCCCAAAGTCTGACAGGTAAAGGGTCCACACTTACCCCACCCCCAAGTCGTTTTAGATTATTAATTTATATCACCTGTTTAATTAGTAATTTATATATATGGTGAATTAGTCAAATTTATATTAACTATAAACTGTTAAGTTGGCAGGAAAAGTATATTATATGTAATAATACTTGGAGAGTTATATAATGGAATAAATGTTCCTCACCACAATCCTTCTCTCAGTGGCATCATTACAATCACTCCCTCAGTAGCACCATTACAATCATTCAGTAGCACCATTGCAATCACTCCCTCAGTAGCACCACCACCATCACTTCCTCAGTAGCACCACCACAATCACTTCCTCAGTAGCACCACCACAATCACTTCCTCAGTAGCACCACCACAATCACTCCCTCAGTAGCACCACCACAATCACTCCCTCAGTAGCACCACCGCAATCACTCCCTCAGTAACACCACCACAATCACTTCCTCAGTAGCACCACCGCAATCACTTCCTCAGGAACACCATAATCATTTTCCCAGTAGCACCACCACAAACACTTTTCTGACAGTACCACCGCAATCACTTTTCCGGTAACACCACCACAATCATTTTCTCGTTAGCACCACCACAATCATTTCCAAGTAGCACCACCACAATCACTTTCCCAGTAGCACCACCACAACTACTTTTCCGGCAGTACCACAGTCACTTTCCTGATACCACCACCCTTGTTTGACTAACCTTAAACACACAACATTGGCAAGACAAGACTCACCCCTCTCCTCTCGCCCTTCGTCCACCTCAAGCCACTAAACATAAGAACAAAAGAACATAAGAATGGTGGAAACTGCAGCGGGCCTATTGGCCCATACTGGGCAGTCCCGTTTACACCCAACCCCTATTGCACATAATTATAAGCATCCAACCTATGTTTGAAGCTATTCAGCGTATTCGAGTTAATGATGATATTTGGTAACTTGTTCCATTCATCCACTACTCTGTTTCCAAACCAGTGTTTACCTATTTCGCGCCTAAATCTAAATTTGTCTAATTTAAAACCATTGTTACGAGTTTGCTCCTGGTTGGATAGTTTGAGTACCTTTGTAATGTCCCCTTTGTTTAGCTCTGACTTCCATTTATACACCTCTATCAGGTCGCCCCTCACTCTATGTCTCTCGAGGGAGTGCAAATAAGATGCTTTAACCTGCCTCTATACTCAAGGTTCCTAATGCCCGGGATTAGTCTTGTCCTTCTCCTCTTAAATCTTTCCAAGGATTCTATATCCATTCTGTAATACGGTGACCAGAACTGAACTGCACAATCCAGGTGTGGTCTCACAAGCGCAAGATACAGTAGTCTTGTAACTAACACACCTTTGTGTAAGAACCCAAGTACTTTATTAGCTTTGTTACAAGGAAAAACACATTGTTTACTTGGCTTAAGGTTCCTACTTATCATTACTCCTAAATCTCTTTCGCAGTCGGATTTCTCTAGGGCATCGTTGTTCATCTGGTTTCCCTGTTTACATCTCCTATACTGAGTACTTTACATTTGTCCACGTTGAATTTCATCTGCCATTTTTCAGACCATTCGAAAAATTTGTTTAGATCTTCCTGTAGTTATGCGGAGTCCTCGTCAGATTTAATAACGCGTCCTATTTTAGTGTCGTCGGCAAATTTCCTTATGTTGCTGTCTATGCCGATATCTATGTCGTTTATGTATATAATAAATAATAATGGTCCAAGTACTGAGCCTTGGGGAACTCCACTAGCGACGTTGCTCCAATGGGATTTGGTGCCGTTAATGCTCACTCGCTGTTTCCTGTCCTGTAACCACGCCCTAACCTATTTAAGGATATTACCCTTGATGCCATGTGCTTCTACCTTTCTAATTAGTCTTTCGTGGGGGACTCTATCGAAGGCTTTGCTAAAGTCGAGATATACCACATCATAATTGTGCCCCTCGTCCACCGATTCGAAAATTGATGAAAAGAATGTTAATAGATTAGTTAGACATGAATGCCCGCTTGTGAAGCCATGCTGGGAATCGTTGATCAATCGGTGCTTCTCCAGGTGATTTCGAAGAGAGTTTGAAATGATTGCTTCCAGTAATTTGCCTACTATTGATGTTTGACTGATTGGGCGGTTGTTAGAGGATAGTGATCTATCCCCCTTCTTGAAAATCGGTATTACATTCGCTATCCTCCAGGATTCTGGTACTACACCTGTCTTTAAGGACATGTTAAACAACTTTGCTAAGGGCATACAAAGTTCTTCCTCACATTCCTTTAATACTCTGGCAAATATCTCATTGGGACCAGGTGACTTATTAGGCTTTAGTTTGTCTATTTGCTTACTAACATCGTTACTAGTCACTATTATCTCACTTAATTTGTTTTCTTCACTATCTCTGAATAGAGTCGGTGCCTCCGGTATCATGTTTAAATTTTCGGTGGTGAAAACTGTTGAAAAATATTTATTCAGATTATTGCTCATTTCTGCATCGTTATCGGTTAGCTCGCCGGTATCCGACCGTATTGGTCCGATCTTTTCTCGTGTTTTAGTTTGATACATTTGGTAGAATCCTTTGGGGGTTTGTCTTCGCCTCCCTTGCTATCCTTTCCTCATTATTCCTCTCAGCTTTCCTTATCTCGGTTTTAACCCTACTCGCCAATACCTTATAATAATCCCGGAGGGAAATTTCACCACGATTTATCCTTCTACCTATAGCCTTCCTTTTGCCAATGATGTTCTTTAAATAATTATTAATCCATTTAGGGTCATTGTTGTCTGATCTGAGTTTTTTATATGGTATGTTCTGCCTTTGTGCACTAACTAACTCGTTATTTAAATTGTTGTGGAACTCGGCAATCTCAGATCTCGTTATCAGGTCGGTCTCGACCGTCGGGTCTCCTGGTATGGCGAGGTCGCCCTCTGTGGGTGCATTGAGTGAGGTCACCTCATGTGAGGTCATGTAGCTCACCCCCAAGCATGACACCCCCTACCTCAGCTGCCTCTTCAAACTGTCAAAGTTTGCCCTTCTGAAATCTGGGACTTTAGTGGAATTTTCCTTACGTCTGCCCTGAAAATCTAACTGGAATCTAATTTCTTTGTGATCACTGTTTGCAAGCTCGTTCCCTACCTCGACATTGCTAATGAGGTTTTCTCTGTTCGACAGAACTAAATCGAGTATATTATTACCCCGGTTGGGTTCGGTTATATGTTGACTTAGGAAACAGTCCTGGATCGTTTCGAGAAAATCCTCCGATTCCGAGTTACCCGTACGGTCGGTCCAATCTATTTGGCCAAGGTTAAAGTCGCCCACTATACAGACTTTGTTGTGCATGGAAGCCCTGCGCATTTCATCCCAGATATGTCGCTCATTAACTCTATCAAGATTGGGAGGTCTATATATTACTCGTGTGATTATTTTTCCTTACCGTCGATTAATTCTATCCAAATTGTTTCTGTAGTCCGCTCAGTTTTCATTTCCTTATTTATTTCACACTTCGTCCAAATGATTAACTTTGATGCAAACTACCCCAATAGAGCCACTCACCCCCCCCACAACAGCCACTGCCCCACCACCACCGCTCCACCACTGCAAATGCGCCACCACCACAGACCACTGACCCCCTTCAAAGCCACTGCCCCACCACCACCACTCACTGCTTCGCAACCCCACCATAGCCACACCACAGCCACTGACCTACCACCACCACTGCCGCCACACCACCACTGCCCCACCACAGCCACTGACCCACCACAACACCACTGTCCCACCAACCCCACTGCCCCACCAACCCCACTGCCCCACTACCACTGCAACTGCCCCCACCACCACAAAACCACTGACCCCCCACCACCACTACACCACTGCCCCACCACCCCCACTGTCTCACCATCACTGCAACTGCGCCACAACGACAGCCACTGCCCCACCACAGCCACACCACTGCCGCCACAGCCCTACCACAATCACTGGCCCACCCCCACCACCACTGCCCCACCAACGCCACTGCTCCGCCACCCCACCCCATCACAACCTCACCACCACTAACCCACCGACACCACACCACCACTGCACCGTCACTGCCCCACCACCACCACCTCACCACCATCACATCCCCACCACCACCACCCCACCACCACCACTGCTCCGCCACTTACCCACCACAACCACAGCCCCACTACTGCTCCGCTACCACTGTCCCGCCACCACCACCGCTGCCCCACCGCCGCCACTGCTCCACCACCGCCCCACCACCGCCACTTCTACTCCACTGCCCCACCACCACCAATGCTCCGCCACTGCCCCGCCACCACCACTGCCCCACCACCGCGCCACAACCACAGCCCCACGACAGCCACTGACCCCCCACCACAGCCACTGCTCCGCCACTACCCCATCGCCGCCACACCATCACCACCGCTGCGCCCACCACTGCCACTGACCTACCACCACCACTGACTCACCACAGCCAATGCTTCACCACCACCACTGC
>NW_024756495.1:0-25711 GCF_018991925.1 Homarus americanus | reverse complement strand
TCACCACCTCCACCAATCGGTGTCCAGCATCAGGGTGGACGACGCAGTAGATGTGGTGGTTGGCGTTTCCTGTCCCGTCCTGGGGTCCGCCGCGGTGTGTCGCGTGCCTCACTTCCTCCACTTGAACTTCTGTGTGGAGCGGCAGTTCCTGACGCATTCCAGATGGATTTTTCTAGTCCCATCTGAGTTTCCTCTGTAGAGTCTCATTTTCTGTCGTGGTCCAGATGGATTTTTCTAGTTCCATCTGAGTTTCCGCCCTTCCCGGCCAGGATCAAAGCCGGTCCACTGCTTGGGGTGTCATCGCTTTGGATGGCGTGTAGGGCAGGGTCCACGGACAAGAGTTCGCCCTCTGTACGTGAGTGTCGGCGAGACCCCTGACCGTCCTGTCCCACACCCTCACAGTGGTGAATCCCTCCCTGGGTGGGCCCCCAGGGTTTGCTTGTTTCTTCCTCTACTTGTAGTCAGGTCACTTCTGTTTCGTCCCCGATGGCGTGGTAAACACCGGCGAGGCAGATCCCGGGTGGGTCGAGGTCAGCCATTACTTGTCTGGTACCTGGTGGATCCATTCCCGGAGTGGAAGTGCGTGGGACCAGTTGACAGGTCCTGAAACGTAGGGAGCTGTCGTCTGCATCGCCACTGGGACCTCTAGTTGTTTGTTGCCTGTTGCTTGCTGCTACTGAAGTTGCAGGTCGGGTTTTCGGCATTTTCTCCTGGGTTCCAAGGGGACGACCTGATTCCCTGCCTGGAGCTGGGAGCTGCGCTGGTCCTGCATGGCGTAGCTTGCTCAGGCTGATGGTACCCATAGATGTTGTCTGTCAGTATTGTGGGCTGTGAGACCGTAGCCTCGGTGCGTGTCTCGTCGTTCAGCAGGCGAGCGACGAGACACAGCCCAGTGTCTTCAACCAGATCGAGGGCCAGCATTATGCAAGCCCGTTTCTGGAGCTTGGGGCTTGCAGTGTCGACGTGAAGGCGTCACCCATTCGCCGCGGGGTTGCCCGCTGCGTGTCCCGCTCGTGTCGGGCATCCATTATGAGTCAGGATGCGTTGGTCTCAGCTCATCTGGTAGGGGGTCGGCTGCAGCTGTGGTGGTGTCATCTCCGACTTTTGTGTGGAGTCAGGGAGACCTCGCCCAGGCCCGTGAAGAGCAAGGGCAGTGCTGACTCTGTAGCTTAGTAGAAAGACAAGATCCCGGGGTGGATAATCAACAATTAGAAGTGCCCCTAGACTCGTTACTTTAATCTATGTTCTGTGACCTGGTGTTATATCTATGAGCCCTAATCTGATCAGGTCTTACTGGTACAAGTGGGGCAGTAGCTTGGGGAGTTCTCTGATTATTACTTGGGGTGTGAGGCACCTGACTGTTCTGAGGGGGGTGGTCAGCTGCTGGTGGAGGGATAGGGTGTTGGGAAGGGAATGTTACCCCTAGAGGGGGCTGGTTGGTGAGGCCTGATTTGTTCAAGACGTCATCGTCGACAGTTGCCAGCTTCAATCTATTCACATGCACAGTTTCCTTACGTCCCCCCTGGCAAAGCGGGGAAATAGTGAAGTTTACTTTGCTGGGTTGGGCGGTTACTCTATATGGGCCCTTCCATCTCTGTTGCAACTTAGAGGGGATATCGGGGGAGGATGATTCGTTAGTTAGGAAGACCAGGGTACCTACAGTGATATTGGAAGGGGTGACCCTGAGGTTATAGTAGGTGGCGTTGTGTAAGTGACCTTTCTTGTTTAGTTCCTGCACCCGAGTAAAGACCGTTTGTAACCTGTTTTGCAAGACAGAAGGGTAGTCCTCGCCATAGGATAGGGGTGGGGGGTTGATTACACCAACAGGAAGGTTTGGATCCCTACCAAAGTGAAGGAAGTAAGGAGTGTTATGCAGGGTGGTATTAATTGCGGTGTTCATGGCCAGTTGTGCAAGAGGTAGCTGATCGTCCCAACCGCCGTACTGATTATTAACCAAAAACGACAAGTGATCTTTCAACGTGCGGTGGGAACGCTCAACCATGGCATTAGCCTGTGGGTGGTAACTAGTGGTTAGATTTGACTTAGCCCGCAGCAAGTCGCACGCCTTCTGAAAGATGCCCGAGGTGAACTCTGTCCCTTGATCACTTACAATGACCCGGGGGCATCCATGAGTACCAACGTATTGTAACAGGGCTTCACAAACTGTCTCTGCGCGTTTATCGGGGATGGGTATATAGGTTGCAAAACGTGAATAGTGATCGACGATGGAAACAACGTATCTGTTTCCCCGGTGTGAACGTATTGACATGTCAGTTAGATCGATCGATACCCGTTCCAAGGGCTGAGAGGCTGGTGGAAACTCCTGCAGCTCTCCCTGTCTCTTTGGGGTACCCTTCCTTAACTGACACGGCAGACATCCTTTGACAAATGCCCCAACCTTCCGCGCTAGATTGGGCATGAAAAACATAGAGCGTGCACGTGCATATGTGCGACATTCACCCGGGTGGGCTGCGAATTGGGAAGAGTGAGCTACTTCTAGGGCCGAGTTTTCCAAGGATGCGGGGATGACTACGAGTTCTGTGGGTTGCTCATCATCCTGTTTCATAGTAACAAGATACAGGACTCCGCTTAAAAGACTGAAATCACAAAGTGAGGCTTTGTTGACCTTCTTGGGGAGCGGACCCCCCTCAAGGAACTCAATGACAGGACCCCACTGTGGGTCTTCGAGTTGGTGTTGGCGCACCTCGTTAGGTGATAGGTCCCCAAAAATGGGCTGAGTCATGCTGCTAGGATTCCCGACATTATTTATAGGTAATACATTACGGCTCAGTGCGTCTGGTACTACGTGGTTCTTGCCTGGCTTATGCAAAATGGAGAAGTTATACGCATTTAGAAAGACTGCCCAGCGTGCTACCCGTGCATTAGGAGTTTTACCTTGGAAGATATATATTAAAGGGCGGTGATCAGTGATTACATAAAAGTGTCTACCAAATAGGTAAGCATCAAAGGAAGTTACGGCCTTGACAATAGCCAAGGCTTCTTTCTCAGTTGTGGAGTAGCGGAGGGCAGCTCCGCTCAATTTCTGGGAAAAATAAGCAATAGGGATGGGGTTATCTTCACCACCTTGCATGAGACAAGCTCCCAGTGCTTCGTCGGAAGCGTCAGTGTGCACGTAAAACGGCTGCGTGAAGTCCGGCAGTGCTAACATTGTTGCCGACTTCAGTAAGTCCGTAAGATGGTTAAAAGCTTTATCTGCCTCCCCCGACCACCGAAACTGAACCGACTTCTTTGTAAGTTTCGTAAGGGGGAGGGCCACCTCTGAAAAGTGAGGGATGTGACGTCTGAAAAAATTGGCGGTGCCGAGGAACTGTTTCACACACCTGGCTGTGGTGGGAGGTGGCATCTCTGCTATCGCTTTCACTTTCACCGGGTCGGGTCTAACGCCGCCATGACCTACGATGAATCCCAGGAAT
Source organism: Homarus americanus (assembly GCF_018991925.1). Lineage (NCBI taxonomy): Eukaryota > Metazoa > Arthropoda > Malacostraca > Decapoda > Nephropidae > Homarus > Homarus americanus. The sequence goes on along the minus strand of NW_024756495.1, from coordinate 22,277 downwards.
TTAACTTCCTGGCGCGCGAACGCGCATTTCCTAAGGGACACTTTCAGTCCGGCCGCTTTCATGACCGAGAGAACCTCATCTACATCCCGCATGTGCGAATCCATGTTACTACTATAGACGATAACATCGTCCAGGTAAGCCATAGCGTTCCGCCCAAGCACGGGTGTGAGACTGTGGTTCACAGCCCTCATGAACGTGGCCGGTGCTCCCTTTAACCCGAAAGGTAACCTGTTGAAACAAAATAGACGGCTGCCGTCCGCGAAAGCAGTTTTGGGGCGGTCAGCCGGGTCAACTGGTATACTCCAGTACGCGTCCTTACAGTCTAGAACTGTGAATATGGAAGCTCCGTTCAATTGGTCCAGTGTCTCGTCAATTCTGGGCAAGGGATAGCTATCAGCAATGGTGTCCTTATTAAGTTCCCTATAGTCTACACAGAATCTAGTTGACCCGTCCTTTTTTCTGACTAATACTACCGGGAGCAATAGGGGCTAGTGCAAGGGGAGATGACGCCACGTTCCTCCATTTGGCGACATAAGTCCCTAATTTGAGTTTTAGCCGCCTCAGGAAGCCTCCACTGCCGTACTCTGGTGGGGGGAGCGGAGCCTGTATTAATTTTGTGTGAAGCTGACATCAGGCCGAGGTCCTGATCTGAGGTTGCAAACAGATCTTCATGCTGCTTTATTATAGCGCGTAGACGTCCTCTAATAAGGGTGGGTAGGTGATCCCTATCAAAGTTTCTATTTCTCTACGATTCATCTTATATCTCATGGGTCAAAATAACCAGTCTCTACTTCTCTGACCTCTGGGCATTTGAATGACCAGGCGTAAGTTTAAATTCCCTGGGGGTGGGGTTTATGACTGGGACGCTAGGCTGCTGAGTGTTAATGAGCCCCGACTGCACGTATGGGGACATTTTATGAGGGGCTTCAACAAATACATACTCCTGATCCTCCGTGGGACTGTCGAACGACCTTGACCATCGAACGGGCAGAACAACACTAGAGTGGGGAGGGATGACAGTGGCACGCGTCGGGTGTAGCTGGGGGCTTGGGGTGCGGGGGGCTGGGGGCGTTTAGGCTTAATGAGGTGGACGGGCAGACCGGACCTATTCCTAATAGGAGTACCTGCATAATCTCTACCATCTAGTGTCACGGTATACCGGCTCCCATCAAACTGGATTCCATACTTAAACCTACACAAGAAATCTGACCCAATAAGAACATCCCCTGGGAAAAGATCACCGCTTACCACAACCAGCGCGTGAGCAACTATCTTATCTCCTAAGTCTACAGTTATATCTCTGGAATCCAATGTTGAGAGGCGGTTCCCCGTGACGCCACGTAACTCAGGAACTTTATGCTTTCCCCCTAGGCTCATCTTGGAGGCCACGTTCTGTTTCACCAAGGACACCGAAAAGCCTGTGTCAATGAAAGCTTCAACCCGTTTCCCTCCCATTTTCAACTTAATAATTGGCCTGTCTTCCCTAGTCACCATCAACGCCTCGCCCTTGTCTTTAGTAGTAGGGACATAACCTGCGAATGTGTCCCCACTCGGCACATGCGTAACAACGCATTCCGGTGTATGGACACTCTCTGCGGGTATGTCCCTGGTCGCCACACCCATCGCACTGGTTTCCCTCACATTGAAAGGGACATCCGTGCACCGCGTGGGACCATGCCCCACAGGAGGAGCAGCGAAAAGGCATCGGAGCTCTATACCAGCTGTCCCGCATGGGCGGGCCCGGGCGCGCACTTGTGACTGCCCGGGGGCGGGGGTCAATCCCAGCCCGCGCCCCGCGGGTCCCTGCCCCGGACGGCCGGCCGCCCCGTGGCGCATTACTCAACGTGTTTATACCTACTGTATCTAATCCTGATTGCTCCCGCCCTTCCTCGTGGAACGATGACTGTTCCTGTCGCTTCCTTTCGTCCCGGCTGAGATTCTCCACCATCAGTCTCAAGAATTCATCCTCCCAGACAGAAGGGGTGTTACGTGTAAGGGTGGGAGGTGCGGCGTGAATTGTCGACACAAAACGGGAGGGGGGGGTGGGTTTCCTGAGCTGTATATACCTCTGCACTGCTTTAATTGCGTTCTCGATCGTAGTTATCCCGCTCGCCTCCATGTACGTACGCATCTCGCCGGGTAAGCCCGACAGAAAGTAAGAGAGTACTAGCTCAGGTGGGAAGAATTGTGGGTGATTCACTCTCGCCATCTTCACAGCACTCCCTATGCATGATAGGTAAACATTTAGAGATGAACACTCTTCTAGCTTGATATTAACTAAACGTGTCGTGTGATCTTGTAATGAGTCACCCTGGCTGTAAACTTCCCGTAATCCGTTCGCGAACGTGTCCCACGTGGTAGCATTCTTTATTGTCGGCTTAAATTCTAACACGCCTTTCGCGTCACCGCCCAATCGCATACGTGCCGTCCAAAGGCGGCATTCCTCGTATTCCTGAAGGGTATCCGGGAACGCACTTTCAATGTGCCCTAACCACTGTTCCAGCCTATCGGCTGATGTCGCCGGGTCACGGCCATCGCCCTCAAACATGGGTATCTGACTGATTACTTGTGCCGCACTACTCGCTGAGACAGACGTCAGGAAGGGGTCTGGCATGCTGTAGGAGTTGGGAGGTGCTAAGGTGTACGTGAGCGTGGGGGGGGGAGCGGCGAGAGAGGGTGCAGGGTGGTTAAGGGTTAGGGGGGGAGAGTAGGTACTAGTGGATTGTTCAGGGAATGGGAATAAAACGGAAGTCGTCGGTGTAATGTTAACAGAAGTCATATTAGCTTGCGAGGAGGGCTGGGAAGTACTGATAGTGGAAGTCGAAATTGTCAATGTTGACGATGACGTCTGTGGGTGGGACGAGGAGGTGGTTTTACTGACACTTGCCCTGGTTGAGTTCTCGACCATTGTTCCCCGTTACCCAACAATATGTGAACTAGGGAGGGGGGAGTGGATACTGTCACCACTTGTACCACACTGAGGGACAGGAATTATATTACAAATGTTACCACCCTTGTACTGCCTGCTTCGTCAAGATAGTTACGAGTTTACTTTAAAAGGTTCTAACAATCACTGTACTGAACACTAAGGGGAATAGGCGTGAGTTTACGTTAAGTGCGCTGCCACCATTGTAATGAGACAAAATCGCACATGAAGAGGTAAGTTAGGAGTTTATAGTAGTAGAGTATTATAGCGAGAGGAAATGGTAGCGTGTCTCGAGGGTATGATGTCAACACTGTATATTAACACAGGCACAGTACAAGTGTAGTATATAAAACACCAATGCGTGTTACAGCTTTATTTTACTAGTTCAATAGGGGGGATTAATAGGGGGGGTTCGTACACAATTTATGATAGACTATGGTATTCTCGTATAACCTAACCTCACAATTAAAATGGGCACTTCACTAAGTCGATCGTTGGGGAGGTTCGGGATCACTGCACTTCTACAGTCTACACAGCCAGCACTTACTGTTACACGTGGAGTTGACAGCACTTTGTCGATGGACCCAGCTGAGACTTCGTTACACTTAGTGGTGGGCTTCTCTGCCGAGCGGGACTGGGGACGTGGTAGCTGGCTCTCCCTGGTTACAAGACAACTCCCTCTCTGCGAATCCCCGAGGGAGGACCAGGACGTCCTATATATTGGGATGCGAGCCGTCAGGTTCAGCTGGCAGGGGGGGGGCGCGGCGAAGGGTCTCCTTACATTTGACCTCGCAAATGTGAGGTCAGGTCTGGACTTTTCAGAACTATCTGGGAAAGTCATCAGGTGGGGCCGTGTGTATATTGGGAGAGCAACCGTGGGAGTTCCCCTACACTTGACTTCCCAAACGTCGGGCTAGACTGGAGTTTCTGAGATGTAAGGAGCAGTCGTCAGGCGGGGCCGTGTAACACGAGAGGCCTTGAGTTGGGCTCCAAGGGTTACAAGTGACCTGGCTAATTGTGAGGTCAGGTCCGGCCTTTGTTCAGAGAGTAGGTTATTGTATATCGGAAGAGGGTCAGCTGGTGCCTTCTTACATTATTGTTGGGGCCACATGTCACATGGGAGGGGAGCTAGGCTGATTTACAATCCCGGTCAACCGCAGAGTTACCCTATACTTGACCTGGGCTAATGTCGGGACAAGTCTGGCTTTCCTCGCGATGTAAGCTGTGGTCTGACAACCCCTCACTACACCTCCCGCCAAGAGCAAAGCTTCCATGCCATACACAATTGTTCACAGTGGATAACAATAGCGAGTGCCCAACCTGAGAAAAATAGCTACTGCGGTGTAAAGTATGCACCTCACATCCTACCATAGTCTGGTAATATTTATAATATCTAAGCGGCTGTCTAAGGATACGGAAACGGAAAGGTGAATGTAGATATGAAGGAGAGAGAGAGCGCCTTAGCAGGAGCTTGTCGGAGAGCGTCACTTTAGGGAGTTAGATGAGGGTACACAGTCAGAGGTTTGAAAGGTTATGCAATGGTGTTGCTTGCCCTGGCTTATTTCTGCTTAGGTTCCAGTATCTTCAAGCCTGGAATAGATTTACATACTTGTTGCTTCAACTGTTAAACTCTTGCGCAGGGCAGCACATACAACATATAATAATAAGATACATGGCCGCTAAAAAAAAGGGGGGGGGGAAGTTGGGGAAAAATACAACTTGTGAACAAAAAGAAATATTTGTACATACTAAAAAGGCAGCAAAAATTATTAACAAGATACAATGGCAAAAACAAAAACTCGTCAGCATTCGTCGAGATCCCGGGTGGCGGGTGGTCCGTCACCACCTCCACCAATCGGTGTCCAGCATCAGGGTGGACGACGCAGTAGATGTGGTGGTTGGCGTTTCCTGTCCCGTCCTGGGGTCTGCCGCGGTGTGTCGCGTGCCTCACTTCCTCCACTTGAACTTCTGTGTGGAGCGGCAGTTCCTGACGCATTCCAGATGGATTTTTCTAGTCCCATCTGAGTTTCCTCTGTAGAGTCTCATTTTCTGTCGTGGTCCAGATGGATTTTTCTAGTTCCATCTGAGTTTCCTCTGTAGAGTCTCATTTTCTGTCGTGGTCCAGATGGATTTTTCTAGTTCCATCTGAGTTTCCGCCCTTCCCGGCCGGGATCAAAGCCGGTCCACTGCTTGGGGTGTCATCGCTTTGGATGGCGTGTAGGGCAGGGTCCACGGACAAGAGTTCGCCCTCCGTACGTGAGTGGCGGCGAGACCCCTGACCGTCCTGTCCCACACCCTCACAGTGGTGAATCCCTCCCTGGGTGGGCCCCCCAGGGTTTGCTTGTTTCTTCCTCTACTTGTAGTGAGGTCACTTCTGTTTCGTCCCCGATGGTGTGGTAAACACCGGCGAGGCAGATCCCGGGTGGGTCGAGGTCAGCCATTACTTGTCTGGTACCTGGTGGATCCATTCCCGGAGTGGAAGTGCGTGGGACCAGTTGACAGGTCCTGAAACGTAGGGAGCTGTCGTCTGCATCGCCACTGGGACCTCTAGTTGTTTGTTGCCTGTTGCTTGCTGCTACTGAAGTTACAGGTCGGGTTTTCGGGATTTTCGCCTGGGTTCCAAGGGGACGACCTGATTCCCTGCCTGGAGCTGGGAGCTGCGCTGGTCCTGCATGGCGTAGCTTGCTCAGGCTGAGACAAAATCTCACATGAAGAGGTAAGTTAGGAGTTTATAGTAGTAGAGTATTATAGCGAGAGGAAATGGTAGCGTGTCTCGAGGGTATGATGTCAACACTGTATATTAACACAGGCACAGTACAAGTGTAGTATATAAAACACCAATGCGTGTTACAGCTTTATTTTACTAGTTCAATAGGGGGGATTAATAGGGGGGGTTCGTACACAATTTATGATAGACTATGGTATTCTCGTATAACCTAACCTCACAATTAGAATGGGCACTTCACTAAGTCGATCGTTGGGGAGGTTCGGGATCACTGCACTTCTACAGTCTACACAGCCAGCACTTACTGTTACACGTGGAGTTGACAGCACTTTGTCGATGGACCCAGCTGAGACTTCGTTACACTTAGTGGTGGGCTTCTCTCGAGCGGGACTGGGGACGTGGTAGCTGGCCCTCCCTGGTTACAAGACAACTGCTTCTCTGCCAATCGCCGAGGGAGGACCAGGACGTCCTATATATTGGGATGCGAGCCGTCAGGTTCAGCTGGCCGGGGGGGGGGCGGCGAAGGGTCTCCTTACATTTGACCCAGCAAATGTGCGGTCAGGCCTGGACCTTTTCAGAACTATCTGGGAAAGTCATCAGGCGGGGCCGTGTGTATATTGGGAGAGCAACCGTGAGAGTTCCCCTACACTTGACTTCCCAAACGTCGGGTCAGACTGGAGTTTCTGAGATGTAAGGAGAAGTCGTCAGGTGGGGCCGTGTAACACGAGAGGCCCTGGTTGGTTTGTGGCCCCTTGAGTTGGGCTCCAAGGGTTACAAGTGACCTGGCTAATTGTGAGGTCAGGTCCGGCCTTTGTTCAGAGAGTAGGTTATTGTATATCGGAAGAGGGTCAGCTGGTGCCTTCTTACATGTTTTGTTGGGGCCACATGTCACATGGGAAGGGAGCTAGGCTGATTTACCATCCCGGTCAACCGCAGAGTTACCCTATACTTGACCTCGGCTAATGTCGGGACAAGTCTGGCTTTCCTCGCGATGTAAGCTGTGGTCTGACAACCCCTCACTACATAGAATAAACCCCACACCTAATCTTTAATCTCAAAAAACCCAAATTAACCTCACATAATCAAGAGGATTACAGACCATTACGATTGTACCACCAATACCGATACATTTCACACTGGATTAATAACAAAACATTTAATCACATTTCCAATAGCTAATGTCCTACGGATACTGTAAGTATCTAGAATACTATAGGAAGGAATAGAATAAAGGTTAGAATAATTAGTTAAAGAAATATTCGCCATAAGGAGAGGTTAAAATCATTAAAAAAAATTATTATGAATCACCGATGAACATTCCAAGATAAATTATATTATGAAGAGAAGTGACCTTGATTCTAGTTAGATTAGTGACCATCTGCTTAAGTCATCACCTGTGTTAAGTCATCATAGTCATCATCTACATTAGTCAGTTTTAGGCCCATCTCACATGACTGACCGCCCACCGATGTTCTTTCCGCGCGAGGGTGTTAGTTTCCAATGCGTCTTATTATTTCCGCTGGTGGATGTAAGACCAGCTACCCTCACTGACGCAGCTACTGTATGGTCAATTTGATGTTATTCTTGTTTATAAATGCCTTCTAATCTGTCTCAAGTCTATCTGTCTATTGCCATCCCAACTGTCTGTTCGTCTGCGTGGTGTTTGACTGTAAGCCCGTCTGTACTCTTTGTGTCGTCAAAACTTTCTGTCTTATCCGTTGTTGGCGTGTGTCTGCCTGTTTGTCTAATGCTAACCAATCAGTCAGCTCTGTCTGTCTGTCTGTCTGTCATGTTAGTTGCCATATTGTCTATTTGTGCATGTATGAATCTGTCTATTTTTTGTCAACCTCCTGTCTGTTTCACTGTCTATATTTACCATGTGTCGATTGTTGTCATTTCTGTCTGTCTTTCTGTGTGTCCTTGAATCTGTCTGTATTATGTCTATGTCTTTTGTTTGTCCGCTTCTCTCTTTCTCCATTTTTATGGATACTATCTCTATCTTTATTTATATATCCCTATGTCTCCCCATTACACTACTCATCATATTTAGCACTTTTTCTTCCTTATTAAATAGGTGATTTTAATATGGTATTCTGGGAACTTTAAAAAAACACATCCCTCCATTCATACCTCCACCTCTCACCATCCCTCTCTCCCATCTCCTATACTCTCTCGCCTCTTAAGAATAATAATGCTTCAGTCGCTCTTCTTCTCCTTCTCTTCTCCCTTTTTATCTTCTCCATGCATTCCTGTTATTATCTTTTTATCTCTTCTCCTTTTCCATGTACAGTCAGCCACAGGAATAAGTACACACTGTAGCTGTAAGGTCTGGTAACGTTGAAACTGCGCATCCAGACTCATGATGAAACTCAGCTCCCCCCCACCTGTTATCTCTAACTATTTTCTGTTTCCACTTCTTTATTCTTCTATTTACTCATCTTCCTTCCTTTACTAATCCAAACAACATGAAAAAAAAGTAGGCTAAGAGAAAAAGTGGGGGGAGGAGGAGGGAGCTGTACGATAACTCCAATCATCCTGCCGGCTGACAGCGTACAGCAACATCTTTTGCCAGCGTAAATAAAATGGTTAATTAATGCCTTCCTAAAGAAACCATCGACATGGAACCAGGTTTGTTTCACTCTACGAATTTTTTGGCGATTTTTCCACCAAGTTTGATGAAAAAAGATTGTGCCGTTTCGGCTACCCAGAACAGACAGACAGACAGACACACGCCTAGTCCTATAGTATATTAAATTATGTTTATTGCAATGGTAATTACTTATCTATTTACATGACATCAATACTATTAGAATGAACATATGCATGAAGATCCGTTAACCTTTTTTCAAACTATTAACATTCGAGGAAATAAGAACATTCTTTTTGGAGTAGTCCCTTGGATTTTCCATATATTCCAAAACAGAGTCAAGAATGATCGTCATTCCCTACATTTACTACATTCTCTTTAGAAACCGAACCAACTCTATTTCCTAACAGACAATGATTACCATTTTGCTCTAGATTGCTATCCACAAAAACATTATTGGATTCCGTCTCTACTAACGTTTAATTTTCTTTTAAATTATCTTTATTAACAACAGCAACATCACTACAGTATATGGCACAAGATTCACGAAGTATTTTTTGATATCCAATACTGCTTGTTTGAACTCATCGATCTCCTTACGGAGTTCTACTAGATTGTTAGGGGCTATAAGGTTATTGCCCCCGTTACCAATGTCCTTCTGTGCTGCTGCATTACGTATTTCCATACGCTTTTCCCACACATTTACAGCACTTGGTGTCCCTGCAACATCGCTCCTTACAGCGTCACCTTTATCCTCTTGATTAGTGGACTGAGCTCGTTATTGCAATTGATGATCTTTCGGTTTTTTAGGACACACCCAGGAGCTGGCATTGTGAGCACCCCCACAATTTCAGCATTTTGGTGTAATTTTCTCCTTCGCCTTAAGTTTATCTCCACATACCTTAGATTCATGCATTTTTCCACAGAATCTACATCGAAAATCATTATGGCATTTCCACGCCATGTGCCCCCACTTGCAACACTTATAGCATATTAGTGGAGATTCGTTGTCGACAGCAACCCGTTTATATCCCAAACATCTCACAACTAAGAGGTTATCAAAGTTTTGAATTACCAGCTGATTTGACTGTAAATTGTAGAGGTTTGACGACTTATATCAAAGATGATATTCCAGCATCTTTTCATTCCGCTCTAAAAATAAACGGTACCGAGTATTTGTGTGTTAGTATTACGCTTCAAGATGCTACACTGTTCATTATTAATGCTTATGTGCATGCTGACTCCTTGACAGCTGATGATCTGCCGGACATTATTTTTGCTGATGATTGTTTACTAATTGGTGATTTGAACGCTAGGCACATCAATCTTGGCAGTAGAGGTTCTCAAAATCACAATGGAATGGTTCTGAAAAATATCGTAGACTCTATAGAAGATGCTAGGGTCCTCTGAGCTGGTGAGCCGACACATGTTAAATGGGGTAGACTTGATTATGCAATACTTTTTAATATGTTAGATGTGCATGCAAATTTGAATATTGTGGATCCGCTTTTGAGTGATCAATTTGCAATTAAATTGAAGCTTCATTTGAACAAAAATTTTTATGTTAACAATAGGAAAAGGCATACAATAACAGTAGGCCAACATAGTGAATTGGTAGCCAAAGTCGGCGAGTGGTATAAAGCGTACAAAAAGCTTGGAATTAAAGTTGAAAACATATTTTATGATGATTTGTTAGTAGTGATTGATTCCATTTTGAATAAGCCAAGGAGACAGTATGGATATAACACAAAACCTAAGCCTAGGTATTATAATGATAAGATTATAAAGGGGTGGAATAAGTTACTGAGGAAATGTCATAGTAAGTGGAGTAAAGATCCTAGCAATGAAAAAAACCGGGAAACTCTGATTGAAGTGGCAGAGTGTACAACAGAGTTCAATCAGAAAGCCAGAAGTATGTATTGGAGTGGTTTTTTTGAGAGAGATTGCTCAATCAAAATTTTTGAATCAGGTTTGGGATGGTGTGAATAGGGTAAGAGGAGTCAAGAAGAAATTTAATGTTCATCCCAATCCAAACGCCAAAGCTAATGAACTAATGAATAAGTGGGTGTATGCATCTAATTATGAGTGTCTCCCATGTAATGTTCAGATTTACTTGAGGAATTCAAGATCTATGAAGCGAAGGTTGGTGAATATCCAAAGTACTGAAAGTGAGGAAACCTGTGTTCCTTTCATTAAGGATGAAATTCTGAATGCTGTAAAGAGAGGGAAGTCTAGTGCTCCCGGCAGGGATGGTCTAACTTATGATGTTATCAATTATCTTATAAGTATGGAGGACAACCCAATTCTAGATCTCTTTAATTTGTCATATGAAAATGGAAGACTGCCAGTGAAATGGAAAATGGCACTCATTGTTCCTGTGCCTAAGGGCGATAATGATTATAGACCCATATCCTTAACATCTTGTCTATCTAAAATGATGGAGTGAATGGTATTAAATAGATTATTGTACAAAATTGATGGTTTCTTGTTTAGTAATTTGTTTGGATTTTTAAAGGGTAAAAGCACTACAGATTGTGTGATTAAATGTCTTAGTAATGCTAATGTCAACTGTAGACTGTTTGTAGACCTTAAAAGTGCCTTTGATAAGGCAAATAAGGAAGTGATCTTACAAAGTCTTGTAAGTAAAGGTATAAAAGGGACATTAGTGATGTGGATTACAGATTACTTAACTGACAGAAAAGCGAGCGTCTGGTTTCAAGGTCATGAATCGGAAGAAAAAAGTCTAGGGTTGGGTACCCCACAAGGTGGAGTTCTTAGCCCTATGCTTTTTAATATTCTTATGGACAGAATAGCTAGTTACAAATTCCAGGGCGAGTCCCAAGTAATCATTTATGCTGATGACATTCTGATCCAAGGTAAGAATGAGGAAGATATGTCTAGGGTCATTGATCAGCTGCAATATCTTTGTATCTCCTTGGGACGGGTCATTAATGAAAATAATACCAAATTTTAGTCAAGGGCAGTAAATGGAAAAGTATTTTGGTTAAATGGAATAAAATTGCAAAAAAATCCCGTTACAAATATCTGGGAATGTTTGTGGGTATAAATAATAATGCTAAGGATCAAATTACTTATGTTAAAAATATATGGACAGCGAGGCTAAAGTTTTGTCAAATAGAGCAAATGGTGTTGGTATACCAGTTTTAAGATCTATGTATTTAAGTACACTTAGAAGTATCATTGATTATTCAGCTCCAGTTCTAGCTTCTTACTCAGGAAAAGATCTTAGGCTATTAGAGCTTATTCAGAATGAAGCAATGAGGATTTTGCTTGGTTGTCCAAGGACAACAAGAATAGAGGTTATGAGGATGGAGCTAAATGTCCCGAGCATAATGCACAGAATTAGGGAGTTGACTGTCATTTCTACTCTAAGGCTTATTAGGCGTGGTGATGGTGTAACGACCACGGTCGTACACGTCAGTTAACGCCAAAATCACATGATTCATATTACGCTCAATAGCCCACAAAACATGTACCTCTGCTTTTATTTTGAGTCCTCCTCTGAGGAGTCCGTTTTCTCGTCACTTCAAGACGCCTCAGTCCTCCGTTATCCCATTTTCTCTGACTTACTGAAACCAACCTCTCTATATAATGTATTTGAATGTGAGAGAGAACACCCTGGTTTAGAGTCAGCTTAGATATGTCGGTTTACAGTTGAAACATTCAAGATCCATTGTGAGTGGTGTTGAACGCTTCAACTGTCCTTATTGTTGGTAAGACGTGTCAAGTAAGTGAGTGTTGAGTCTGCCAGGACAAACGATACCCATCGGTTTCGTTTCCTAAGATATCCAGGAGTTTCTGATCGCGCCTGAAGTTAGATCATTTTGTCGCCCCGACATCAGAGAATCTGATGTTTGTAGTTTAATTAGTGTCAGTTATCTATTTAAGAAAGTCATTAATTTCCTGAACTATTCTGTCAACTGGTATAATCTCCAAGATCTAACGTCTCCCTGTGAATAGTTCCTTGTTCGCTGTAGGCCTGAGCTTGCAGAATTGTTGTTATCAACGTGTATATTCCACCTTTTCCTGGCAAGCTCAACCTCTGGTTAGATTATATGAATAGACATAGGAAATTACCCTGATCCGGAACACCGGAGTTCATAATTAAGTATACGGTGATCCAAAATGGTAGAGAAGGTATGTTGTTGGTAAGATCGACCTTTCTGGCATGATTATGGAGGCTCAAGCCGCCCAGCGGGGGCACGTATATACCTCTACACGAGGGAGAATCACGCATTCGTGACTCTTCTCCCACGTCTACAGGTACGTTCACGTGTGTTCCACGCCGCCATATTAACTCAGTTTAACTTAGTCGTTTTTGCGAATATCAGTGTTCATGTTTCAACATAGTACCTTCAGTGCCAATTAAGTCAAGTAAAGTAGAGCTCTAGCTATCGTCTGAACCGGTGCCAGACGTATGTTTTGTATAGTGAAGTTAAATATTCACGCATTCGTGACTCTTCTCCCACGTCTACAGACGCGGATGTGTTAGCCACTCTCCTGAAGGTCGATAGCTACCTATGGGCACCATGGCTCTTGAAGACTGTCTCTAAGGGCGCATTTAGAATCCCAGGACACGATCCCCGGGAAGCGCCCCCACCACTCTGCCAGTGTGTAACGAGTCAACCTCCCTGAGTGCACCTAGCGAGCGAGCCTTCAGCTTGGCGGTCGCTGTAAACAACTCTGGCCCACTGACTCGGTCATATGATCATGGTCTACCTACTGGTCTTGGTTATATGGATGGAGCCGTATTAATATCCATGCTTAGGGATGACTAGCAGAAATATAGTCATCCCAGGTTAAGTATTGAACCACTGAATGAGAGTTCAAGGTACCAGGTTGTTCCTTGCAAACTAACAGGAGGTATTGTATGTTACTATAATTGTGGAGTTAGTCCAGTGTGTTATGTATTCATCTGTAGTACCCATGAAAGAATAACCTGAGAGTATGATGTTCTAACCACGAATTGAGAAGGTAATTTGTTCCTTGTTAAAGTAAGACCTGCGGGTCCAGGGTTATTGACAGTGTGTAAGCATTTCTAAATCTTACTTGTCACAGAAATACTACAACAGTGTCCAACAAAGTAATGAATATTTGGAGATGTTTAATGAGGTAATAAGTTCTTGAAGTGTTGGATGACTTAATAAGTTAATTTCGGTTATGTTTAGCCTGAGTGAATCTAAGATGCATCTTCTCCACTCACTGTATTAATAAATATTGAGTTAGTAATCTGAGTATCACCACTCTACTCCTTCTAAACATTGGTTCCCAGAAAATAATACTTACTCACGTGCCTAGACATCTACCACACTACCCAAAACCCTTCCATGAGTTCTGTTATATAATGAAAAGTCTGGGTGGTGGCAGCTACCCCTTGTAAGTATAAAAGGTGTTATACAAAGAATAACATGGTTCCCCAGACTAACCCATGTATAAGAAAGACATAAACAAAGTATACTTCAGAAAGGTAAGAACATTGAAACTGAGAATACAATCTATATGAAAGGAAATGAAAAGAAAGAACCTTGACTTGGAAAACATAAGTAGAGAAGCATAATGTAATGGTCATGATAAGAGCTAACCTGAAAACCTTAAGGATTCATATTACGCTCAAACGTCCACAAAACCTTCCGAGTCCCCCAGTGGAAACGTCCCCCGTTTTCTCTGTTTCCCCCGCCTTTGTCTATGGGAGCAGACGCTGTATGCTGGGACCTGTTGCCATCCATTCCTTTGTAATCAATTTAATTCTGCTTTCGATAGCTGAGTCAGAGCATTGTTAGTGAAGATAATAGTAGAGAATGAAAAGGAGTTCATAGTCTCAATTTCAACGTCAGAGGGTACCGTAAATTAATTCATTGGAATAGGAGTAGCTGGACTCCCTGGCCTAGTTTGAGTGAGGGCGCCGCGGGCATTTTAACCGTTAGTAAGTGCCCGTCCCTTCATCCATACAGGTCCCTAACGCAGCCTAGGCCGTGTCTGTAGCGTGGATGTTGTATCCACTATGTCTGGGGAGATGTCCGAGGTCCAGTAGGATCAGTTACCTTCGTGAGACCCGGCCGTCAGACACTTCAGACCACCTATAGCCCCCATAGCTGGCTCGTCTGGCCCTAACGCTCGGTCCACGAGGTGACCCGGGACCACCAAGCCACACACCACTACCAGCCCCCATCATTGGTGGATGAATGTCTACCTCAGTAGGGCTATATTTGTGTGGTGGAATTAACCCACTGGGATCTCCAGAGTTCGTCGGATAGTACTCCATGGTGGCTGGACCCCATGGCTGTTGCTTGAGTATCACTCCTGACGACTGAGTGTTGTAGTGGCAGTTGCCTAGTATTTATGGTGCTAAGTGACTATCATAGTTGTGTTATTGAGTATGTCCACCCAGTAGGGTTGGAAGTGTATTGAATATGTCCACCCAGTAATGGTGTGAGTATGTTGAGCCTGAGGGCCTAGTAATAGATTTCGTCTGTTAGTACAAACCAATTCTTTCTTCTAATTTCATATTCATGTTTAAATAAACTTTGTATTTGTATAATTGTGTATATTATTTACCTACAGTATTTACCGTTATTTCTTCCCTATTGCTTGATACTATCATTACACCTACCCACGAGCCTCCTATCGTCACGCTACCAATGGTGATATATAAGAGTAACAGGAATTGTTACTGGCACACAGGCCCTCATGAATGGTGGCAGTAGCAGCCCTCATAAATGGTGGCAGCTCAAGCCCTCATAAATGGTGGCAGCGGTGGGATGTAATGAACATAGTATCGAGTTGGGAGGAATGACTGTGATACTGTAGTTTAACTGAGTTATAACCATTTCTCTGTACGGGTATTTAATAACCATTCCACTGTAACTAATGAGTATTTCAGATTGCTAATAATTTTGTTCCATATTTTTCCGAGGTACAGCTTTTTGTGGTGGTTTGCAGAGAAAGTGAAATAAGTTCAAAGAAATACCTTGGAGTTAGGTTAGAAAAAGTCTTGTTTAAAGTAAAAGGAAACCTGCAACAATAACTTGTAGAGTGTGAATAAGGTTCATTAATATTGGAAGAATTTTGATATGTAACAATCTGCCCAAATTTTTTTTCTGTTGTTAACTCAGTATTACTTACAGACAGTGAATACATGTTTGGGCCGTGGCACTAGTTGTGAAATGTTCCATCGTGGGAGTGCCCAGTGTTTTAATTCTGAGTGCTAACAGAAGCATTGCACTATATGCAAAGGTTAAGTGGATGCTAATTCTGCATTTGTAATATTCTTTAGTTATGTGTTAGGTAGGATATATATTCCATTTACTTAATATCTCGGGGCATTTTACAGTTCCTACTATTAATATTCCTATGTATACGCTATAATTTAAAGTTATTTTAACCAGGTGCTAACGGGTCATTATTTTGTGTAACGTATGTTATGTGAACTCTAATGCCAGTATACTTTCAGAATACAGTATTATATATGTGAGGACCTTATGGTGATACGGTATATGGAAAATGTTACACAAGTGTATGGACCCAGAATTGTGAGTACGGAAATTCGTGAAGTGTTCACGCAGTGTTGCACCATACTGAGTCTGTGAATGGCAAAGTGTCTAAGTGAATTTTTGATGCCATAATATTATCTTTGGGGAGATTAATAATCTGAACAGTAGTTTGAATAGTTGATGCATGGAGTATTAGTCGTATTGCAGAAAATCAGTACCAGTCCTTGGGTCTTGAGTGAGCACTGTGCATGTATCGTATTTAAAGTGGGTTATAGTATTGATTTGTTGTAACACAATGGCAGATGCTAACGCAAATAAGGGGACCATGACGGCCAAAGCCGCTGTTGATTTAGCAACAAAAGTCCAAGCACTTCTGGCTAAACTCGCTAAAGCCATGGGTAAAGGAGGAGAAAACCAGTGGTTAGACTGGATCTTTAAGAAACAGTGGGCTTTGTAAGTGAACCTCCTTGGTTGTTGATGGGTAGTGAAGTGCACAATCTGTTGTAGGTAACTTTTGGTAATTGAAGAAGAAAACAAAAAATGGAGGATTTTTTTTTGGGGGGGTTAAAAGTATTTTGCAGAGGAAGGGTCAATTTGCAGTAAAGACAGAGATTGGAAGATGTATTGGCAGTTATGCAATCATCTGAAGGGTATCTGTTACTAGTATGAGTAAAGATACCAGTGGTGAATTCTCAAGTTCTGGTTGGTAAGTCCTACGTAGGCTGGGTGTTGTTGGTATATAGGTGTAGAGTTCGTGACTTTCAGGGAGTATTCGGGCATATAAATATGGTGCTATTACTTCTACATGGCAAATGCCATAAGTACAGACAGTTTTTGGTTTGGTGGTGTTCTCATGAGGACCGTTTCGTTAGCATTGAATTCTTGGGAATACCCGCTCGTTCGGAGTCCTTTGAAGGGTGCTGCCTCTCGCGAGTGCGACATAACTCTTAAGATTAAGGGCAACAAATCATTCCTTTGACTTGATGGGGTCCGTTCGTTTATGTCCTAGCTTGAGAAATCTATGTTAAATCTCAGTGTGTCCTGTCAGCATTTGACCAATCGCGTAAAAGAAACTTTCATAATCTATGAACATTGAAATTTGAGTTCTGTAAGGAATTTTGAGTGTGCATTTTATCTACCGATGTGAGGGTGTATTTTGTAACATGTAACACCATTTATTATTATTATTATTGGATATGAGGTATCTAACTCAAATCATTATTATTCTATGATGATGTACTTGACCCCATTTATTATTATATGATATGATGTATGTAACACCATTTATTATTATATGATATGATGTATTTACCGCCATTCAGTATTATTATGACATGATGTACCTAACCCCATGTGCTATTATTTTGGTGCTATTTTGTAATATGTATCCCAATATATTTTTTATGAAGGTGTGTCACATTCTAATTGTATGTTAACAGATTTCCATTTCTTGTACCTAATCCTGACCACCGGTAGGGAATTATTTTTCTATTTTTATTGATATAATTTGTGCAATGTTTGTATGAGGATTTATACTTTATATTAATGATTTAATATGTATGTCACTACTTACGTGTTTTCTGAACGTTACCGCATAATGATGAATCTTGGGGAAGGAGGAAGCTTTGTAATGGTCATGATAAGAGCTAACCTGAAAACCTTAAGGATTCATATTATGCTCAAACGTCCACAAAACCTTCCGAGTCCCCCAGTGGAAACGTCCCCCGTTTTCTCTGTTTCCCCCGCCTTTGTCTATGGGAGCAGACGCTGTATGCTGGGACCTGTTGCCATCCATTCCTTTGTAATCAATTTAATTCTGCTTTCGATAGCTGAGTCAGAGCATTGTTAGTGAAGATAATAGTAGAGAATGAAAATGAGTTCATAGTCTCAATTTCAACGTCAGAGGGTACCGTAAATTAATTCATTGGAATAGGAGTAGCTGGACTCCCTGGCCTAGTGTGAGTGAGGGCGCCGCGGGCATTTTAACCGTTAGTAAGTGCCCGTCCCTTCATCCATACAGGTATGCCATTCCACGCTGTGTTGTAATTTGCCCTTCTTTAAGTGATTTGACCCAATTGATAGTTGATTGTGCAAGTGTTACAGTAACGTAGTTGATATGCTCTGAGTAAAGTCATATTTACGTCTTTAACGTCCCCTGAAACGTGTTGTTGTTGTCACCGTTAGTAAGTGCCCGTCCCTTCATCCATACAGGTCCCTAACGCAGCCTAGGCCGTGTCTGTAGGGTGGATGTTGTATCCACTATGTCTGGGGAGATGTCCGAGGTCCAGTAGGATCAGTTACCTTCGTGAGACCCGGCCGTCAGACACTTCAGACCACCTATAGCCCCCATAGCTGGCTCGTCTGGCCCTAACGCTCGGTCCACGAGGTGACCCCGGACCACCAAGCCACACACCACTACCAGCCCCCATCATTGGTGGATGAGTGTCTAACTCAGTAGGGCTATATTTGTGTGGTGGAATTAACCCACTGGGATCTCCAGAGTTCGTCGGATAGTACTCCATGGTGGCTGGACCCCATGGCTGTTGCTTGAGTATCACTCCTGACGACTGAGTGTTGTAGTGGCAGTTGCCTAGTATTTATGGTGCTAAGTGACTATCATAGTTGTGCTATTGAGTATGTCCACCCAGTAGGGTTGGAAGTGTATTGAATATGTCCACCCAGTAATGGTGTGAGTATGTAGAGCCTGAGGGCCTAGTAATAGATTTCGTCTGTTAGTACAAACCAATTTTTTCTTCTAATTTCATATTCATGTTTAAATAAACTTTGTATTTGTATAATTGTGTATATTATTTACCTACAGTATTTACCGTTATTTCTTCCCTATTGCTTGATACTATCATTACACCTACCCACGAGCCTCCTATCGTCACGCTACCAATGGTGATATATAACAGTAAAAGGAATTGTTGGTGGCAGTAGCAGCCCCCTTATAATGCGGCAGCTCAAGCCCTCATAAGTACTTTCTACAGGAGGAACACACATACAGCATTATGAGATCCTTCTACAGTACAGTGCCAGGTACAGCACTTGTGAGAACATATACAGCATTAAGCGAGACCCTTCTCTACAGTATTAGCATGAAAATATACTTGTGAGGAAATAACACACGTGACAGCATTTAGTGAGACTCTACAGTACAGTACAGTACTTGTGAGGAATACACATACAGCATTAAGTGGAGACTCCTATAGTACAGTACAGTACAGCACTTGTGAGGAACATACATTCAGCATTAAGTGGTGACTCCTTCTACAGTACAGTACAGCACTAGTGAGGAACTCACATACAGCATTAAGTGGAGACTTCATCTACAGTAGAGACTTCATCTACAGTACAGTACAGTACAGTACTTGTGAGGAACATACAACATACAACATTAAGTGGAGACTCCTTCTACAGTACAGTACAGTACTTGTGAGGAACACACACACAGCATTAAGTGGAGACTCCTACAATACAGTACAGTACAGTACTTGTGAGGAACACACATACAGCATTAAGTGGAGACTCCTTCTACAGTACAGTACAGCACTTGTGAGGAACACACATCCAGCATTAAGCGGAGAATCCTTATACAGTACAGTACAGTACAGTACTGTACTTGTGAGGAACACACATACAGCATTAAGTGGAGATTCCTACAGTACAGTACAGTACTTGTGAGGAACACACATGCAGCATTAAGTGGAGACTCCTTCTACAGTACAGTACAGCACTTTTGAGGAACACACATACAGCATTAAGTGGAGACTCCATCTACAGTACTGTATAGTACAGTACAGTACAGTACTTGTGAGGAATACACATACAGCATTAAGTGGAGACTCCTTCTACAGTACAGTACAGTACAGCTCTTGTGAGGAACACACATACAGCATTAAGTGGAGACTCCTTCTACAGTACAGTACAGTACACTGCAGTGCAGTACAGTTCAGTACAATGGAGTACAGTACAGTACTTGTGAGGAATGCACATACAGCATTAAGTGGAGACACCTTCTACAGTACAGTACAGTACAGTACTGTACTGTATAGTACAATGGAGTACAGTACATTACTTGTGAGGAACACATACAGCATTAAGTGGAGACTCCTTCTACAGTACAGTATAGTACAGAACTTGTGAGGAACACACATACATCATTAAGTGGAGACACCTTCTACAGTACAGTAATGTACAGTTGTACCCCACTTAACGCTGTCAATAGAACCCAGAGGGTCCAGCGTAAAGTGATATCCGCGTTAAGTGAACAACAGAACATATGGGATTAATTCCAATAGAAACCAGCCCGACCCCCAAACTCCACTTTTTGATGACATATAACTATGTTGTAGTAAAAATAACATCTTAATTTTATGATGGTACATGCACACAATTAATACTTAAGAGAAATAGAGAAATACAGTCGCCAAGTTAATGTCCATTCAAATAATGGACTCAACTCCCTCCCCCTTCTCTTCGTTAATTGGGTTAATTGCCATTCTTCCCTCTGAGAAATTCCTCAGAAACTACCAAATTTTTAATAAATACTACCTCAACTAAAGTTAGATAATATAATTGACATTGCTGACTTTAGAAGATCAAATATTTTGAAGAGGTAAATGTCATATATTTTGCACAAAAGATACATACTTACTAGGAGAAATTATTTTATCTAAAATTTGTATGTCTAATGCAAAATATATATGATGTTTATATTCAAAATGATCACCAAATTATAAGAATTCCAGCAATGTAAATTATATTCTGCCGTAATTTGTATGAATTTTGTTTCAAAACAACATCTTCACTTAATAAAAAAAAAATATTCTTCAGGACACTATCTTTCAATCAAAGTACCCCACCTTGCCTCCCCCCTCTTCCAACCGCGCGGTCAGTCCCAACCCTCCCCCCCACCCCCCACCACTCCTCCCTTCAAGAGAAGAGTGGGTGAAAAAAATAAATTTTAACATTTTGTATTAAATAATACCTCAGATTAAAGTTAGGATAATATAATTGACATTGCTGGATTCCTTGTAAGACCAGGAATATTTCGAATATAAATGTCATATATTTTGCACAAAAGATAACATATTTACTAGAGAAAACATTTTATCTAAAATTTGTATGTCTAATGCAAAATATATGATGTTTATATTCAAAATGATCATCAAATTATAAGAATTCCAGCAATGTAAATTATATTCTGACCGGGTAATTTGTATGAATTTTGTGAGCTAAAACAAATATCTTCAGTTAATAAAAAAAAAAAATATTCTTCACGGGGTAACAGATGGTCGGTTGGTCCCTCCCTCCCCCCCACCCCCCACCAACCGTCCCAAGCAGATGTGTGGGATAACCACTAAATATTAATAAATAATACCTCAAACTAAAGTTAGGATAATATAATTGACATTGCTGGATTCCTTGTAAGACCAGGAATATTTTGAATATAACTGTCATATATTTTGCACAAAAGATAACATATTTACTAGAGAAAACATTTTATCTAAAATTTGTATGTCTAATGCAAAATATATGATGTTTATATTCAAAATGATCACCAAATTATAAGAATTCCAGCAATGAAATTATATTCCCAATGTAATGAAATAACTTATGAGCCAAAACAGTAGTCAGGCAGGGTGGCGGGTGGGGCAAATCTAAAAATAGCGTCTCGAGCCGGACACTCACCGCGTATATGTGGAAAAAATCCGTGTTAAGTGAAAGTTCAGCTCTGGCGAGGCACCGCGTATATGGTAAAACGCGTTAAGTTAAACTGCGTTAGGCGGGGTAATACTGTACAGTGCATTACTTGTGAGGAACACACATACAGCATTAAGTGGAAACTCCTTCTCCAGTACAGTACAGTACAGTACAGTACAGTACAGTACTTGTGAGGAACACATACAGCATTAAGTGGAGACTCCTTCTACAGAACAGTACAGTCTCTTGAAGGGTAATTATGTCAATATTATTTTTAAGGGTATAGTAATGTACATCTGTCACTATTTTGTAGACCATTAACATTCCAGGATATTTTCTTAAGGCTAGCTAGATCCATGATTAATATTTACACATTTTATATGCTTTCCAATCAGATTCTTTAAGAAGGCCCAATCCTCTTGCACAGATTCCCATTTCCTCAAAAGTTTTTCTTTATCAGCATCTTTACATTTTACCAACACCTTTTTAAAACTTTCAGTTGTTGCTCCCTGCACTACACATTCCTTTATTTTCCTCTCCTTCTCTTTAATACTTATTTTAAGCACTGAATTTTTCAAAAGCTTGAGCTCTTCATTTTCCTCTTTCCCTTCTAATTCTACATTATTCACAGCTTTGTTTCCCCTTTCTTTATTTATCACTGTATCAAGTCTTTTCTCTATCACTTCTATTTTCTGACCTAACTTTTGCAAAAGCTGAAACATCTTACGCACCTCTTCTCCCAGAATTTCTTGCACAGTTTTATCATTAACCTGGAGGGCTGCACCACTACTCTCACTTGCTACTTGTTTATTACTCTGTTTG
>NW_024756494.1:72500-81371 GCF_018991925.1 Homarus americanus | reverse complement strand
ATAGTTGACCTCCGTGATGTAGGGCGGCGCTGGTTGCTGACCTAAACACGAGGTGCGGCTGAATTCGTGGGTCGGCTCGTCAGCGACAAACAGCGTTTGTAGGGGAGGAATCCATTACAAATAGCACCAACACTAATACTTTAACATCACGAGAATTAGTAGCTTCTCTTCACTACTGTGGTAGTCCTTGCCCACGAGCAAAGTGATGGTCAACCTACTCTTGCTGACTCCAAACACTCAGACAATTCAGGTGAATACATACAGGTGTACTCGGAGGAATAACACAGCCACCATATAGCCCTACTGAGTAGTGGACTCATCCATAACAATGACGGGGGCTGGCAGTTTGCTCGGCCTGTGATATCATCAGGGTTGACAGTGAACGCGCCAGGTGAACGGCTGGCTAGTTGACAGGGCCCTCCCCAGAGGAGGTGGTTATTCCTGACGCTCGTGGTTCACGAATTTACCTGAGCTTACTACACTTGAACCATCTCCCAAACTAGTGTGGAGGTCGCCCCAATCTAAGGCTCTGCCGAGAGGAACCGTGGGGTGGAGGAGTTTCAGATGCTAGATCAGTTTGTTGACATGAACGTCAACGTTTCAAAAGGACGCTAAGGGAGTAAGAATACTTCACTTAAAGCACATCAGTTACGTTACTGTATCACTTGCATATTCATACTATTAACTAAGTCAAAATCACTTAATGTGGCGAGGCATAACACGGAGCCGGACATTACTTGTGGGTGGAGGAGTTTCAGATGCTGGACTGACTCGAGAGCGTCAGTGGCCCGCACATCTCCTTTGCTCAGCTCCGAGTTCCATCACCTGGCAATCCATGCCTCAATGTGTACTACGTTACTGTACACCCTTGACGTTTGAAGCTAAGACTACGAACCTATTTCCATTTCCTAAGATTCCCTTTTTCAATCTATGCTCTGACTGAGCTGCTCGAAGACATGAATTAAATTGATTTGCTGTTCAGGATGGCAGTCCTGGTAGGCGGAGTCACAAGTAGCATCCGATTAAGATCTGCTAGATTTTCAAAGATACCTGGTCTGATAGTTCCTTCAGGTTAATTAATTACTTTCGTAATTAACATCCTTACAACATTGGGTAGCGAACATCAGATTCTCTGATGTTCATATGTGAAAGAGGGGTGACTTCAGCCCTCGGTCAACAATCACTGGCATCCTAGGGCCGACGTCAATGATACCTCAATTTACTATCGACTTTACCGACTTATATTGATAATACCATACAACAGTAAATACAACTGAAGCTTCCGGATATCAGTCACAACGGATCTGAATACTTCACATCGTAATCAGACATCTCCATAGTTGACGCGAAAGCAAGGGTGTTCTTGATTCTACCAACCAAATGCATGTAAACACCCTAAAATGCAGTTCTAGTATACTTGAGTTTTTCCGGTAATGTGACATAGAAAACGGAGGACTTAGATCTCCTGAAGTGGTTTGAGAACGAATGTTTCAACTGGGAGACTCAAAAGGTTTACAGGTTATGTGGGCGTGGACCGTAATATGAATTATTAGGTTTTAACAGACTAGCCATGTCATTATGACCATGACAGTAACACTGTAATAACATTAACAATGAGACGTTGGTTCAAGTACGATGTTTGGGTCAGTCTGTTCAATAAAGTACAAACCCAGGCGCAAAAGCCAAGGGCTCGGCCGACTTGAGTTCGACATAAGCTCGGGTAACCTCCTTTGACCTTTCCACTGGCCTGTGTTGTCAGTTGACCTTGCCTACCAACTGGGTGATGAACTCTATGGTATATACGCGTTGTTGAGGCTGGCTGGCTGAATTTAAAAGCCATGTATTTTTGCCTTTTTAATCGTGTATTGATTTAGCTGTCAGTGATATTGGCAACCTTTAAAGTAATCTGGTTTGTTCATGGATTAACTTCATGTCTTCGTGCTACTAGTGGTAAGCATATGTAAATATAGTTATACTTCCTTTATTTAAGTTTCTTTTACTCCAATCATCAAGTATTCAACCATACATTATAAAGGTAGCTGGAGTTGTTCTCGGATACAAATTTAAGAACCATATATTGTACTCCTTTAAATACCTTTCACTTTTTGTTTGTTACGAGCTCTACCCCTTTGACACGTAACAGTATTGAAAAATGTAGACGCCATAGCAATCACCGAAAATTAGATATCTGGCGAGCAAGAACTTTTATCAGAGTACCATATTGAAGGGTACAACCTTTTTTCACAAGGGCAGGGAAGGAAGGAAGGGGCAGAGGTTGCACTTCGTCAGGGATACATTAAAATGGATGTATTAATAAAACAATAAAAGGGTGAAATAGGAATTGAGTATGTATGGGTAGAAATTGTAGAAGGAAGAGAAAAACTCATTATGGGAGTGATTTACAGGCCATGCAAGTCTAGGGAAAGAAGCAGCTCAGTCCATATGGCAGGAAATGAGAAGGGCAGCAAGAAACAACAACCTGTGCATTATGGGGGATTTCAACTTCAGAAATATTGACTGGCACAACATTTTAGGTGACTATGACTCTGAAGACTTCCTAGACGCAGTACAGGACTATTTTCTAAAACAACTAATAACAGAACCTACTAGAGGTGACAATATATTAGACCTAGTATTAACAAATGAATAAATTATCAGAGATATCACAATAGGGGAAGAACTAGGGAACAGTGATCACAAAGAAATTAGGTTTACAATCTCTAAATTGGGAAAAAGAAAATTATGACAATATGGTCAGAGTCCCCGACTTTCGATCAGCGGATTATGAGGGGTTAAGACGGTACCTAGGTGAGGCCACCTGGGAACAGTCAGGTCATTGTCCGGTAGGAATGGGTGAGGTCACCAGCGACACAACAGTTGATGACGACTATAATTAAATTCACTAGTATACTACAAAAGCAAAGGAACAAAATATATCATTCAGAAAAATTAGGTCAAATAAGAATGAGCCAAGGTGGATGACCAAAAAACTTAAACATGACATAGGAATAAAGAAAGGAATTTATAAGAAATTAAAGGGGGGAGGAGCATCTCAGAGATAGGTATAAGGAACTATCTACGAATGTTAAGAAAAATATACGGAAGGTAAAGAGGGACTACGAAATCAGGATAGCAAGAGAATCCAAGGCAAACCCTAAAGAATTTTTCTAGTTATATAGGACAAAGGTCAAGGGCAAAGTGGGGCCTTTAAAGTCAGAGAGAGGAGAGAAGTGATCGATGATAGTGAGGAAATTAGCAAAGCATTAAACAGCGACTTCTTATCAGTTTTTACAGATAGATTAGAGAAACTAAACTTGCATTCAAAAAGAAAGACGGGGAGATATGATAGAAGTATCTAAGTGGGTGAAAGGAATCAATACAGGAGATATAGATAAAGTTCTTATAATATCCGAGCAGGATAGGACTCAGTAGCGCAGCCTGACGGTTGGATAAGTAAGTTTAGGTTTAGGGAGGGAGATAGGAAGAAACTGGTTCGCCGTACATAGGTGGTGGACGAGTGAACAAGCTTAGCAACTTTGTAGTAAGTGCTGATGCTGGGAAAGTTTTAAAAGGAGGCTAGATGATTCCTGAACAATAGAGAGTGGTTGTAGTTCTCGACAGGAGCTTTTGAACTAGGAATATTAAAACACTACCGCCTTCCAGGCTGTTACCAAAGTCACCCCGGTGGTTGATTACCGAGGGTCGCTTTGAGGAAGCTCTGAAGATCATGACCAAGATCGCTAAGATCAATCGGAAACCGCTACCTTCTGACCCCGTCGTCCTCGCTGCTATGGAGAACATCGTTAAGCAGGTGAGACCAAGAACCATAGTGTTCGAGGAAACTAAACCCTGATGGGCTTGAGTGTCCACTTGTCGCTCATTTTCTGTCTATTTATATTTCCATCTTTTGGAATTATTCCTCAGAGGTGTCGTTTCCTCATCCACTTCTTATGTTTTATATTAGTCAATACTTTTGAACCTTTAGCTCTACTGGCTTCCTGTCTTATATTATCTTCTTCTGGTAAACTACACCTACAAGTGAACGTTTCCTCACCATCTGTTGCTATCCCGTGTTTTAGTCAGTATCTGCATCTATCAGTCTCAACATTATTTGTATTGCCGTCATCCTCAGAAATTTTTGCTGTATTTCCAGGGATCTCGGGAGAAGGAGGAAGACCAGACCGACAGAGAGGCCACCATCATGTCTCGCTTCCTGGCAGTCATAAAGCAGGTCGTCATCTTGCTGACTATACGCCAGCTTAGACTGAGAACCTTGGTCGTGTTCTTCTGTTGGTTCGCTGCCTCCATGGTCTACTATGGTATCGCCCTCAATGCTACAAACCTCAGGTATGTCGTCTTCCTAGATTGTCATGATCTATTCTGTAATGCCATAGGCCAATACACTAGCTGGATGGAAATGTAGAATCTTATTTATGCCAGTGATAAAGCGTTGGTTCATTTGCTATTATCATTCCAACACATACCGTTCGACAATAGGATTTTAGTACCTCCTGTCTTTTCTTGTGGTTCCAGCAATGACTCTCGTGTTGATATCTGTGGTTCCAATATTGATCTTTTCCAGTGCTATTTTTCCCTCGCAGCACTGACACTTTGTACATTTGGTCCATCTCTTACAAAAATGTCAATTCTATCATTACTGTTGTGATTGATTTGTTTCTGCTGGAATAGAGTGAATATTTTTTGCCCTATTTATTTGAGCACTCCTTTATTTTTCAGCATAAAGGTTAAACTCTGTAACTGTCGTTCCAATACTATATATTTACTCGTCTTCCAGTACAAAAGACAACTTATCCTCTTGTCGTTTCAAAAATGACTTCTGGTTTGGTTACACTATCATGGACACGAACTTTTGCCTTTATCACTCAGACCTCTCGCTCATTCTCTACCAATAGTGGTGTTCCACAGAGTTCTGTTCTTTCACCTACTCTCATCCTTCTTTTTATCATTGATTTACTTCACAGTACGACTAACTCTATCCATTCTTATGCTGATGACTCTACTACTCACTTTTCTTCACATTTTCCCCATCCCATTAATTCTCAAATTAGATCTGTTTCTAGAGCTGAAATCATTTCATCTATCAATACGGATCTGTGCAGCATCTCCGAATGGGGAGGTAAAAACTTGGTTCAATTCAATAGTAATATAACTCAGTATTTACCAAACACACTTTCCAAATTAGATGATCTCCTACCAATCACATTTCAGGACGCAATCATTCTGCCAAGTTTTAAAATGGATATGCTAGGTCTCACCATTTCCTCTGATATGTCATGGAAGCCACACATCCGCAACATTGCTAAAGCTACCGCCCTAAAGCTGGGAATGCTGTAAAGATGCCATAGCTACTTCACTCCTGAGCAGTTGCTTCACGATTATAAGGGAATCATTCATTCGTCCTAACTTAGAGTACTGCTCTCATATCTGGGGTGGCGCTTCTTCTGTTCAACTGTTAGACAGCGTGGAATCAAAGGTATTTAGTCTTATTGACTCCCCTTCTTTAGTTGATAATCTTTCTTCTATTTCTCTTCGCCGCAATGTTGCTTCACTCTCTCTCTCTTTTACAGGTACTTAAACGGGCAATGTTCAGTGGATTTGGCATCCTGTGTACTGCTCGACTGGGGTCACTACGCCTAAGGGGATAACTTAACTATAATCTTAATTTTAAAGGTTGCTGCTACCAGACCACCTCTGGGCAGTATGTAGCCTGTTAGGTAGCGTGTAGAGTGGACTAGGCATTGGATTAAGTTTTTCATTGACCAGATCGATAAGGGGAAAGAAGGGTGAAACCATAACATGTCTTAACTAATTTATTGCTTATAAAACATACTGTAAAAAAATACAAGTGAGTTGGCCTTCCTCAGAAGAACAACGATGATTTTGGTTACCCTTCTTACACTATCACTCAACACGTCAGATTGTACCTGTATTACGGTGATACATTCCATTTCCTATATGACAACATACACGATAATACTGCTACCAGCAAATTACAACATGGGTTCACTACCCAACATGGGATACTTCTTCCAGAATTACCCCAAACCCATACAACAACACTGTGGACATATAACTTCAAGGCATGTCCCAGGGTATCACACTGGCGCCTGTAACACTGATGATCACTGTGGTGGTCTGTTAAAGCCAAACACGTGGCGAGTCTGGGGTCTAGCTCAACGAGGTAGAGTGGAGCTGAATAATCATGCTGAATTAGCGCCATCGCTCCTATATTGACCACTGCTGAAGATCCACCGGTTCCGAGCGACCAGTGGGGTTTCAATTAAGCCCACCCTCGATCTGGGGACAGACGGGAGATGACGTGACGGGGGACAAGGGACTGGGAAGCATGATGACAACACAATCACAACAAATCTCTTGCCTGGAAACGACAGCGACATTTACGTTATATTACTTCTTACACTGGGTGAATGACAATTCAACTGTTAAAGCATGAACACTGATGAACACTGATAATTCACTACATTGACTAAATCAAACTGAATGGCTAGAGAACACAGAACATACTTGGGGACAGATGGGAGATGACGTGACGGGGGACGTCTCTCTTCCCGGTCCCGTGGTATATATACCCCTGAGTTGCCAGCCATCTCTACTCACGCAATGACAGAAATAACAAACAAACCAACTGTTACTCATTCAAGGATGACCCTCAGTTGGCAAAGGTCTGGCGAATTACTAAAGTTGATTATACAGACTAACCCAAGATTGAGTTTGCCAGTAGAGAGTGGAATAAACGTATTGACAACTGTGTTCGGCACGGGACTTACTGGAGGTCCTGTGTAAAACGAATGGGAAAAACACGTCTCTCCTTAATGCTATGAATACATACAATTAATATTATATAACCCGTAGCTGGGCACAATACAACACATGATTCCGTAACATTCATTAGGCGAGTTAGTCTTTATCAATGACCCCTGTTTTCTGAGATCCTACAAGTGCGGTGGATTTGAATGTTATGTAGTGTAATATGAATTAAAGGGGGTTATTAGGAATGACAATGATGTGCGCAGTACACTGTGTACTGCCGGCAAGGCCGTAGGCTAGTAAAACTCGTGTTGCCCTCGGTCCCCACAGTTTCTCTGTGGTTGTCAGTCACACTAGAATAACCCGTTATAGTGCACCCTTCTTTCCTTACACAGCCAAACTGTGCAATGCTCTGCCCTATTCTTTGTTTCCATATTAATACAATCTGTCTCATTTTCAAAAGCTGGTTTTCAGGCACCTTTGTGGTGTAGATTAATATAAGCTTTTTCTTTTCTATTTTTAATTTCGTTTTACTTTACAGATTACAGATTGCCCACGAGGAAGCTAGTTTATTGGGCACCCCCTTGCATCCTGTGCAAGGTGAAGCGCAGAAGCGTTTACAGTGCCCAACTGGGAAGCATGCGGAGTTCATGCTTGCCTTTATGACTCATGCATTAAGGGCGTAAAAGGCCTGAAGGGTCATGGGTTTTGTCAGCAAGTTACATAAAGTGACAATGATGAGTGTGTGGGGGGGAAATTCCCGGTACAATTCATCTGTTTATGGCAGTGTGGCAGGTCCCTAATAATGTCAAGTGCCAGGCCTGTCACTAGGAGGAGGGATATCTGGTCAGGGAGGGAAGAGGTGCCATCCCTGTAGGGGGAGGTCATAGGGCAAATGAGGATGTGGTGAAAGAGAGTGTGAGAGTCTGTTGGCCACAAAGTTTACAAACAGTGCGGCCAGGCTCAGGGTTGCCAATGTGCTAGGCGTGGCGAAGTACAGTGGGGGTGGAGGTGATATGGTGTGGTGGGATAGGTACAGTAGAGGTGGAGGGAGGCACATAGGCATTGACAACATTGAGGGACACACCTTTTAGTGTTATTGTGATGGTGTGTTCGTCGACATGTCGGTGGGGTACAGGTAGCCGGGGGTGGTGTCCTCAGGTCCAGGTAGCCTTGGTGGAGACAGCTCAGACACAGGAGCGGGAGAGGCTTGTGGTGGGTGGTGGACAGGTTGAGGCACCAAGTGTTGTGAGGACGAGGCAGGACTTCGTTCGGGGGCAGCAGGACACACCAGGGCAGGCCCGGTAGGCGCTACACCAGTAGTGAAGGCCACCGGCGGTGGAGTAGGCCGTGAGCAGGGGGGGGCTCACAGGGGGACCAACAGCTTGTGTCAAACCAGCAGAGAGGAGTGACTGGGTGGCAACAGAGGGCAGGAGTAGGTGGGAGATGGTGGTACAGAGTGTAGCGAAGAGTTGTTCAATACGGTTGGTAAATTCTTGGAAGAGGGATATGATCTGTGTCATGTCACTGGCGGGGGGTTGTGGGGGGGCACCGGTGGGAGCACAAGGCCTGACAGCCTCAGAGTAGAGACGGGGAGGAGGCCCAGTAGTAGTTGAGTTAGGAGACGGCCGGGACTGCTGTGTTGTAGCCAGTTGAGGCCAGGCAGAGGCAGGTGTTGTTGAAGAAGGCGTTGCTGGAGACACAGGGTACACAGGGGGGTGTGGCCCGGAAGACTGTGGAAGGGGGGCGTTGTGGTAGACTTGGCCTTCGGGGAGGCTTTTCCTCTGGTACAGACGGGCGATTGGGGCATTGCCGTGAGTCAGCATTGTGCCGGTCGCCACAGTTACAACATCTGGGATTAATTACATAGCTCACCCCACCACTATTAAGGTGGTCTTTGATTTTCTGGGCACAGGCGGCGGAGTTGTGGTTACGTGAACAGAAGCGACATCTCGGCCGATCACGACGACAGCAGGCAGTGAAGTTGTGACCCCAATGAGAACAGACAACACAAAATGCAGGCTCAGGATGATAGGCTTCTGCTTGCAGTGGGGGTAAGAGTGGGTGGGCATTCACAGTGGT
>NW_024756494.1:0-67500 GCF_018991925.1 Homarus americanus | reverse complement strand
ACTGCAAAGTGGCAAGAAGGGAACCTGTACGAGAGATTTTACACAGGTAAGGAGGATGAGGCGAAAGGTTTACACAGGAAGTCAGGCCAGTGTGTATCATGAGTTATACAACCGTGGGTTTACTGTGAAGGGAGGGGGTGAATGTAGCAAGTATTTCACACAAGGTAAGAAGTGTTATAAGGCTTAAGTAAAATGCTTGGCAATGCTAACGTGAGACTGTAATCTTGGCGTCCCACAATGTGAATATGGAGTACCTAACCTGTTTTATCGACTTGAATTAAGTTTATCTGTGCCTTTTGGAGGGATTTAAAAATATATGAATTTTCATTAATAATTTTCAATTGTCGTAGGATTATCGTTGTGTAATTATTAACATTTACTTATTTACATACCCAGTGGCGTAGCTAGAGTGTGTGCCGCCCGGGGCGGCCCTTGAGTTTGACACCCCCCCGTGCCCCCACAAAAAATACATATTGCACAGTGACTCACTCTTATATATATATATATATATATATATATATATATATATATATATATATTAAATAGTTTGTGTACCATTATAATATTACTGTACCTTCACATACTCAAATGTAGTATGCTTTAAATACACACCAAACATACTTAAACTTTATAAGTAACAGTTAAACAAAAAGCAAAAACGACATATAGGATAGGGAAAAAAGTAAAAAAAGTGTAAAAAATTAGGACCATCTTTATTTCTGAAATTAAAACTACAACTTTACTTTCACATACTCAAATATAGTATGCTTTAAATACACCCCAAACATACTTAAACTTTATAAGTAACAGTTAAACAAAAAGCAAAAACGACATATAGGATAGGGAAAAAAGTAAAAAAGTGTAAAAAATTAGGACCATCTTTATTTCTGAAATGAAAACTACAACTTTCTACAAAGTAACTTTTCTTGTTTTTTGTTGGCAAATTCTTCAATGACATTGTCAAAAACTATTTCATCTGTCAATTGTCGCTCTATAGACAGTATGGCAAGATTTCTCAACCGCAAGGTGCTCATAGTAGATCTTAAGTAATTCTTGATCAGTTTTAGTTTCGAAAAACTCCTCTCACAGGTAGCAACACTAACAGCAATTGTGACGAGAATCCTCAGCATTATTACTATATTTGGAACCGAGTTCCTAAGGTTATACTTTTGAATAAACTGCAAAAGTTCAAGGGGGCCTTCTTTCCACGTCTGTATTCTGTCTTTAATAGTTATAGCAGCAACAGCAACAAAATGCTGAAGTCTTTTTCTCTCAACGAGGAACTCCTCTTTATCAATGTCGTCGTGATCGTGATCTATTTGACACTCATATTTATCATCCAAAAGATTCAATGGGGTAAGGAAGGCATATTTCTCAGCAAGTTCATGAAGCTGTTGAAATCTCAAAGTTATTTCTTGGATCACTCTGTCCAGCGAAGAAAACATTTCTCTCCTCAATTCAATGTCGTATGGCAATTCAGCATCTCGTGATCCTTCACCAAACATATGTTTCTTCTTTTTGGGTCGACGCCGATACAAAGGGATGGATTAACATCTCCAGTAGCTGCAGATATGGGTGATGAGCAGACCCAAAAGTGCCGCCCCCCAAAAGTGCCGCCCGGGGCGGACCGCCCCCCCCTAGCTACGCTAGTGTACATACCTAATATACGGAACGGTTATCGTGATCATACCTAGAGGTGACCATGGCGGGGGAAGGAGCCTGAAGTAATGATTGTACGTGTAGGATCCCAGTCATTCTGGAATATATTGTCCAGGCAGATTTTAAGGCTTAGTACTAATTTCGTTTCCACTACAGTAGTTGGCAGACTGTTCCATATGTTGAACCATATAGCTTAAAGCCTATCAATCTCCATAAACCTTTATGGGTGCAGCTGCGCACTTTTGTATTTCATTCTGGCTAATGCCAGACGATTTTATTCAGCCGAGAGAAACCCCTGCATGTCCTGTAAATGGTTAAAAATGTTAGTTTTCACTTGTAATATACGCAAAGGCTACCATAAATTACTAACTGTAAATCTTTATATATTCTTTCATACACTCTTATGTAATTATCAGTGCATTCTACATAATAACTTGTCTTACTTGTTATTGTAACTTACATTGCATTTTAGCTGTAAATATGAGGTTCAATACCCGATAAGGTTTAAGTAATCAGTTTGGGAGATTATTATTTTAGGGTCCAGAGGCTGCATGACATTACTGCTTAGAGTCTCTGTTTATACGTGTACAGGAGACGTTAATAGTGTGATATTAAATCGAGAAATTACTAGCGTTATGTTATCTGTGAATTCCAAGAGAACTCGGAAACGATATATAAAAACTCACGTGGGTTGGAGAAGCAGGGGTAAAGAATATCAATTGAGTGCCCGAGGGAAGAAGATAATAACAAACGAAAAAAAGACAGTAGGGAAATAATAGGACACAGCAGAGACGAACTAACAGAGGCAGAGGTGGAATCAATCTCTTTATTTTGTCTCACATGAAAGTCATCCCAGAGGAGTAAACAAAGAACACCTTTAGGCTGGGTTATCGAAAATCAAACAGGTGTGGCTGGAGCTCATAAGGGCTACAGTCCTAAACGGCCCCCAACCAAACCCTAATCTACTCATTAACATCCATGACAACTAAGGTTATTAAAACCAGGGCCCATTAAACTTGGTCCCTAAACTTAAAGGCTAGATTTTATTTAAAAGATAGGATGGGGTCGATTATTTAAAGGCAAGGATGGGGTCAAATATTTAAAGTCAATGATTTGGTCGAGTATTTCAAGGATAGGTTGGGGTCGATTGTTTAAAGGGTAGGATGGAGTCCTGTACGACGGGGAATAAATACGACTAAGACTTATTCCACCACTCACCCTTCAAGGAAACACCGGGCATTAGGAGGTAAGTAAACACACAATCAGGATGTGACGCCGCAAAAGGAAAGAATAGCCAACCACACGGAGCAGCCTTCAGTGTCATAACCTTTATCTTTGACAATTTGTTTATTATACTCTCTTCTGAGAACATAATGTACTTGAGCGCTGTGTCAAACCATCTTTCCTCACACGCAGGGAGATTATTCGGTTCTTTTGTGAACACTGAGGAAAAGAGTTTGTTTAACGCCTCCGTTTTTCCCTAATCTGAGTCTGCGTAACTAATATCTTCAAGCCTCAGAGCTGATATTCCCACACGTGCCTTTGATATCTTTCGTAAAGATAGAAAGCCATTGGGTTTGACTTGACCTTGCTTGCTATCCGTCTTTGGAACTCTTTCTCGGCCTTTCTGCACTCTGACTTTGCTTGATTCCTGGACCTGGTATACATCCTCCTGTCCTGCTCATCATATGTCGCGACCCACCTCTTGAATTTCCGAGATTTATATTCATTTTGTCAACTGCTGTATGGTTCATTGGCGACGGTCTCCTTGCATGCCTGGAGGCACTGGGTTTGGTCTTGGGTATATATTTATAAGTCAAATAGTTTACTTTCCTGGTTAACATATCAGGATAGCATTTGGGGTCTTGTTTATCAGTGAGTCATTTCAGTTCTCACCCCTTATCTACTCCCTCATTCTGTTCTAATCGCCATTGTAATATTTGAACCCTGGTGCTGCATTTATCATGAACCAAGTAAAAGTTAAATCTGAATGACAAAAATCACATATTGATTGTCGCCACTTGGCCACCATACCCTCATCATTAGTTATGATGAGGTCTTGCAGTTTGTGTGTTTGTTCCCCTCTAAAGCGAGTCGGATGTTTGACATGATGTAACAGGAAATAGTCTCTCAGAGTTTCTAAAAAAAAGAGTTCAAGTACTTCATGACAAGGGGGCGTTACGTTGTCAATTAAGGCTCTTTTGTTCCTTCGGTTTAATAAGATACATCTCTCCCGTGAGGAAGCTCTGTCTTCACTGGTATGTAGAATCACCGTAACAATATTTCAAACTTCAACTTGGAAAATTTTACTGTGTTCTTCAGCCATACACACACATTCCCTAATACAAAAAATAATCAAATGATCATATATAGTACAGTCGACATGTATTGACTTGTCTTGTATCGATTAATTGCTATAAAATTAGACACTACAGCGTTATAACTTTTATTTACATAGATATACAGTATACTGGACAGATGACAGCAGTAGTTGGGATTACGGTGAAAATAGTTTGGGAAACCCCGCCCTATAACATCCTGGATCATCCTAAACCCTAGAGTCACTAAGTCCAACATCAATGAGTTGAATAATCGCAATGGTGTTTACACTTTCTCTTTACTGAAAGCATTTGGCTGAAAAATACACGTTGCCTCTCTCTCTCTCTCTCTCTCTCTCTCTCTCTCTCTCAATAGTACAATGTCAAATCATACATAATGTACTACCTTACATTATGTGACTAGACTACCTTGAGTTATACTGTATATACTGCGTTATATTAAATTATGTGCACTGTGCTGTGTTAAGTCATGTACTTTAATAACGTATCTATACTGTATTATGTATAGACAAGAAAAAGTCAAGTCTGTTAGCTAAAATTTCTAAGTATCTGCCAAGCTAGCAATCTGTTCAGTAATAAATTCAATTAGAGTTCTACCAGCAGCTATCTGGTGATGCTGAACTAATACTAATTCTAGTGTCCTAAACATGAACGGCAGGCCAGAGGGGGACACTAGATAGGTGGTAAGCTAAAACAACGCAAACACCAAGATTCTGCTTAATGCCGATGTTATCAAATTTCGACTGAATAGGTCCGGTAAAAACCAAGGCGAGTAAGGTGACAGGTGGCGAAGAGGATGTACTGTATTTAATTATAATGACGAGAACAATGGTTCGTCACGCCACTTAGAGTCGACGGCTAATTTGGGAAATAAACTGGTGCTAATAAACAAACCTTCAGGATATTTACAGTATATCTAATATACTATAGCGCTATCCGAATGTATGACTATCTGTCTGTTTGTCTGTCTCTGCCGCCGAAACGGCACAATCGTTTTTCATCAAACTTGGTGGAAAAATCGCAAAAAATTCGTAGAGTGGAACAAACCTGATCCCATGTCGTCGGTTTCTTTAGGAAGCCATTAATAAACCATTTTATTTACGATGGAAAACGCACCCTAATTAATCAGGCAAGTCTATGGACTTGCCGCACCCTCATTCGCTGTACGCTGTCAGCGGGATACAATACAGTACAATACCATACAATACTGTACAACACAATGCAATACACAACGAACTATAAATATTTGTAAGAATAAAACATAATTATATAGACATGTAAGACTCACAACTTGATAAGATATCCTTAAGCCATTAGCTATTGGAAATATGATTAAATGTTTTGTTATTAATCCAGTGTGAAATGTATCCGTATTGGTGGTACAATCCTAATGGTCTCTAATTCTGTTGATTAGGTGAGGTTAATCTGGGTTTATTGAGATTAAAGATAAGGTGTGGGGTTTATTCTACCTGTGTTAGTCTCAGGTACGACCCTTATTGTAACAATCACGACCATGATTATAACAACCAGGACCATGATTATAACAACCACGACCATGATTATAACAACCACGACCATGATTATAACAACCACGCCCATGATCATAACAACTACGACCATGATTATAACAACCACGACCATGATTATAACAACCACAACAATGATTAAAACAACTACAACTATGATCATAACCACGACCATGATTATGACAACCACGACCATGATTATAACAACCACGCCCATGATTATAACAACCACGACCATGATTATAATATAATGAGACAAATCTCACAAGAAGGAGATTACATATAGGTAGAATATTGATAGTATAAGAGTATAAAAGAGAGGAAGACTTTGGTAGCGTGGCCGTGATAGTTATTTGAACTGGACTTACACTTAGCTTATCTTATACGTCAATACACATCTATTACGTCTTAAGGACGACTTCTCAAACACCGCTTTTGTTACAACTCTTTATTAATTACGAACATGACATGGACACATTAATAACACCTTCTATTGAAGTTACTAGGACATTATATTTACGTTACTAGGACATCATATTACGTTACTAGACACTCTGATTCTCGGACATGAACATGAAATTAATACACCTCCCACGTAAGTAACTCATCCCATGGAAAGCTCTGACAAAAACTCACGTGACCTAGGGGAGGCCTAGCAGGTGGTCCTGGGTTGTCTCTATGGGAGACTGCTTAGCTGGGCACCGGTGTGTCGAGGGCAACTCGCTCCCGACCGGAGGCGACCGGAGGCGGCTTGCCTCCGGCCCCTGACTTCTCTCGAGCAGGACTGGGGTGGTTGCTGGCCCTTCTTGGTTACAAGACACACTCTCTCTCTGTCTCTCTCTGGGGAGGGAGGACTAGGACGTCCTATATATTGGGAGGCGAGCCGTCAGGTTGAGCTGATCGGGGGGGGGCGGCGAAGGGTCTCCTTACATTTGCCCTCGCTAATGTAGGGTCAGGTCTGGACTTTTTCAGAGACTATAAGTTGTATATTCTGGAGAAATCTTCAGATGGGGCCGTGTGATATGAGAGGCCCTGGTTGATTTGTGGCCCCTTGACTTGGGCTCCAGGGTTACATTTGACCTGGCTAATGTGAGGTCAGGTCTGGACTTCTGCTGTGTAGGTTATTGTGTATATTGGGAGAGAGTCGGCAGGTGCCTTCTTACATGTTTGTTGGGGCCGTGTGACATGGGAGGGGAGCCTGGCTGATTTATAACCCTTGGGCAGCCGCGAGAGTTACCCTACACTTGACCCCCCTAATGTCGGGTCAAGTCTGGACTGTTTCTGAGATGTAAGCTGTGGTCTGACAACCCATCACTACACCTCCCGCCAAGACCAAAGCTTTCATGCTCAGAGAACTGATGACACATTTTAAGTAGACAGCAACATCATGTGCAGTATCTAATATAGTCCCTGAGGCGATAATGCATCCTTACATTTTACAAATTATAACACTAGAGATGTATGTTTTTCTACTGGCATAGTTTGATCTGACAAAGCTTACTATACCTCCCGCCAAGATTAAAGCTTCTATGACAGGAGAAAAAAAAATAAAATACATACACAGTAAGTGAACATAGAGTGATCTAAAGATCCTTCATATCTAGCATAGTGTCCGAGGCAAACTTGCAAATCACATTCTACAAACAAAAACAGGTGTTACATTGCCTAACCAGGCCGTGTCAAAATAAGAATTCGTCCCACTCAGTAATATGTCTACAACATTGCATTTGGTAATACAAAACATTGATCAAATGAACTCATAGAAAAAGTGACTAATCTTTTAAAAAAAAAACATTCTTTGTAGTACATGATAACAAAAATCAGAGAATTAAATACAAAATACAAAATACTCCTACTTCACATGTTAGGGTGTTATATCTTTTTAATGTAAATCAACAACATCAACAACATCAGTACATTTGTTGGGTCCAGCATGGCTCAAGTCCTCCATCCAGCTGGTATCTGAAAATAGGGAATGCCGGTAGCACAACAGCGGTAGTCGATTGGTCCTTCTGATGATCCACCTTTTCATCGTCGACTTTCTTCTGATGTCAGCACAGGACGTCTTCTGCCTTGTTTCGTCACATAGCACGTTTTTCTTTCTTCAATACCACACTTTGTAGGTCGTGTCACAACATCTGACTTCTTCACACTTCCTCCTGGTTTCTATAATATTCCAGATGATTTTTCTGTTCATGTGCTCTTCCTCTACGTTTAGAGCATTTTCATATTCCAGATGAATTTTTCTGTTCATCTGCTTTTCTTTATACATCTTCATTTTCATATTCCAGACGATTTTTCTGTTCATCTGTGTTTCTTTATACCTCTTCGTTTTCCCTCATATTCCAGATGAATTTTTCTGCTCCATCTGTACTTCTTCTCTGCAACATCATCACTTTCAACATATTCCAGACGATTTTCTGTTCATCTGCCGTCGGCCCCCTCCGGCCGGGATGAAAGCCGGTCCACTGCTTGGGCTGTCGTCTCCTTAGATGACTGTAAGGCAGGTTCCGCGGACCAGGGCTCGCCCTCCGTACGTGAGTGTCGGCGAGACCAAAGACCGTCCTGTCTTACACCTTCCACAGTGGTGAATCCCTCCCTGGCTGGGCTCACCAGGGTTCGTTGTGTGGCGCTGCATTCCACACTCCTTAATTTCCTAGAGTAGAAAAATATTAAATCTTCTTAATCCTAGACCAGGGAGGACTTGAAAGAAGTGGGGTGGTGTGTGGCGGGTGTGGTGCTGCATTCATCACGCTGCATTCCTCACGCTGCTTCTTCTCTTCTTATATGTGCTGTGGTCGGATTCCGGCTAGCCATGGGGCGGTACTGTGTGTGACATTTGACAGAAACAATCCGAAAGGGATGATGGATTAGTTGGAAGTGTATCCGTAAAGAAAAATTTTTTTTTACTTTATACGTTACGTCAATGTTTGGCAACTATGGTTTCCGTCACGACAATATTCTCATTAGGCTGGGTCGGGGAGTGAAGCTCTGCTCACTACATTGAATATTATTTATCACTACGCGTCAAAGAGTACATTACAAATCATACTAGCATAAAAACACACTGAGTGAAGCTCTGTAATTATCGCAATATTAAGTAACACTAACCACCGATTTCGAAGCATAACTCACGGGACAAAACATATGGGGATTGGTGGTCACACTGGATGGTGCGAGGCGGGTGGAGGCGGGGCGGGTGGAGGCGGAGCAGGTGAGGCGGAGCAGGTGAGGCAGGGCGGGTGAGGCGGAGTTAAGTGTAGTGGGGAGGAGCCGAGGCGTGGTTGATCAGGCCAGGCCGGGGCTTTGCGGGGCGGGGCACGGAACGGCGGGGCAGGGATGGGAGGAAGGGTAAGGAGGGTGAGGTGAGGATTAGGACAGGGAGGAGGATGTAGGTTAAAAGACATGTTAAGTTATAACAGTTAGTACAGACACCGCTTTCATCACTGAAACACAATTTCTACGTTCAACACTGACCAACAATCAAACTGCACTTGGGCTACTGAGAATGTCACAGATCGCGGGGGACACTGAGAAATCAAGTTAAGCACTGAACATATTTCTAGAAAAAATTCGCGCATACCACGACGAGAGACATTTACTTGAGCTGTAACGGTGACACACTAGGACACTTTTCACGCTACTATGCAGGAACTCCTTATCACGCACTTTCGAACAATACTCAAACAACGAGTCAGGTGTTATGGCTAAATCAGGGAGGGCATGGGTTTACGTTAAGCACACTGTTACCAATATAATGAGACGAGGAGGGCGTGAGTTAACGTTATAGTAAGCTGCCACCAATATAATGAGACAAATCTCACAAGAAGAAGATTACATATAGGTAGAATATTGATAGTATAAGAGTATAAAAGAGAGGAAGATTTTGGTAGCGTGGCCGTGATAGTTATTTGAACTGGACTTACACTTAGCTTATCTTATACGTCAATACACATCTATTACGTCTTAAGGGCGACTTCTCAAACACCGCTTCGTTACAACTCTTTATTAATTACGAACATGACATGGACACATTAATAACACCTTCTATTGAAGTTATTAGGACATTATATTTACGTTACTAGGACATCATATTACGTTACTAGACACTCTGATTCTCGGACATGAACATGAAATGAATACACCTCCCACGTAAGTAACTCATCCCATGGAAAGCTCTGACAAAAACTCACGTGACCTAGGGGAGGCCTAGCAGGTGGTCCTGGGTTGTCTCTATGGGAGACTGCTTAGCTGGGCACCGGTGTGTCGAGGGCAACTCGCTCCCGACTGGAGGCGACCGGAGGCAGCTTGCCTCCGGCCCCTGACTTCTCTTGAGCAGGACTGGGGACGTCGTAGCTGGCCCTTCCTTGTTACAAGACACACTCTCTCTCTCTCTCTCTCTCTCTGGGCAGAGGGAGGACTAGGACGTCCTATATATTGGGAGGCAAGCCGTCAGGTTGAGCTGATCGGGGGGGCGGCGAAGGGACTTCTTACATTTGCCCTCGCTAATGTAGGGTCAGGTCTGGACTTTTTCAGAGACTATAAGTTGTATATTCTGGAGAAATCTTCAGATGGGGCCGTGTGACATGAGAGGCCCTGGTTGATTTGTGGCCCCTTGACTTGGGCTCGAGGGTTACATTTGACCTGACTAATGTGAGGTCAGGTCTGGACTTCTTCTGCTGTGTAGGTTATTGTGTATATTGGGAGAGAGTCGGCAGGTGCCTTCTTACATGTTTGTTGGGGCCGTGTGACATGGGAGGGGAGCCTGGCTGATTTATAACCCTTGGGCAGCCGCGAGAGTTACCCTACACTTGACCCCCCTAATGTCGGGTCAAGTCTGGACCGTTTCTGAGATGTAAGCTGTGGACTGACAACCCATCACTACAATAACAACCATGACAATGATTATAATAACCACCACCATGATTATAACAACCACGACCATGATTATAACAACCACGAACATAATTATATCAATCACGACTATGATTATAACAACCACGACCATGATTATAACAACGACTACCATGATTATAACAACCACGACCATGATTATAACAACCACGACCATGATTATAACAACCACGACCATGATTATAACAACCACGACCATGATTATAACAACCACGACCATGATTATAACAACCACGACCATGATTATAACAACCACGACCATGATTATAACAACCATGACATAATTATAACAACCACGATTATGATCATAAACCACGAGCATGATTATAACCACGACCATGATTATAACAACCACGACCATGATTATAACAACCACGACCATGATTATAACTACCACGACCATGATTATAACACCCATGACTATGATTACTGTATATCACCCACGACCATGATTATAACAACCACGACCATGATTATAACAACCATGACTAAGATTATAATAACCACGACCATGATTATAACAACCACGACCATGCTTATAACAACCACGACCATGATTATAACTACCACGACCATGATTATAACACCCATTACTATGATTACTGTATATCACCCACGACCATGATTATAACAACCACGACCATGATTATAACTACCACGACTATGATTATAACACCCATGACTATGATTACTGTATATCACCCACGACCATGATTATAACAACCACGACCATCGAGAAAACGATGTAGCTGTACTCTGTTAGCAGGACGGCGGTTGCACTCCTGCCAAGCACGAGCGTTAGATCTTTCACGCCTCGGTAAACTGTACCAGAGGACTCGCCACCGGGCACGAAGGGCCAACGATCACTTGTCTGTCGCTATGGTCACAGGCAAAATTTAATGTTCAATTTGTTCTAGTTCAATACTGGTTTGTAATGTGTGTGTCTTTGTAATAATTTTTTAATGATAATTTGTCTGAGTGTCTTAAAATGCAACTGGTATAATTTTCTATTCAAAATCCCTTTGTATTTATTATTTTAATTTAATGGTATTAATTAATGTATGGTAAAAATGGCTTGGTTTCATTTATGTCACCATTTACTGTTATAAGAAAGCCGAACTATACCTACCTTAGTTTAGGTTATTAGGATAGGTTAGTTGTGTTACCCCTCAGTTTTTGTTAGACTTCACTAATATTGAAACTTACTTTAGATTAGGTCATGGCAAGAAATTAAAATGGAGTATACCCTAAAATCTGATCATTTTATCACACCAACTCATAATCAATACATCTTCAGAAAATAACAATTTTAACAACAATACTGCAGTCATATGGTTTCCCTTTACCAAAGACGAAGGCGATTTCACACAGGATGACATTAAGTAATAAAGGTTATGTAATTAAACACACTCCGGAGTAATTATGCTGTTTATGGGATAATATTAAGATTTTCCTCCCCCAGAGTAGCCGGGTGAAGAATCTCCCCCCCCCCCACCCTTCTAACTGATGAATTGCTTTCCCTCATCTAACCTAACCTGACTGCATTACCTTAGTGCAGGGTCATGGCAATCGAATGAAGAATATGACCACCCCGAGTATACCATCTGAAGAATTTTCCCCGTTTTATGTTTTGTTGGTCATATCCGGTCTGAGGTGTGACTGAACGAGTTCCATATGTTGATGCGTTACTAATGTACCTTTGTTATTGTGCTTTCGGTGATGTTGATAAGGTTTATTTTAGTTGTAACGTTGACGTTTTTGATGTTGGTGATATTGGTAAGGTTTATTTTAGTAGTACCGTTGATGTTCTTAATGTTGGTGATGTTGGTAAGGTTTATTTTAGTGGTAACGTCGATGTTTTTGATGTTGGTGATGTTGGTAAGGTTTATTTTAGTGGTACCGTTGATGTTCTTAATGTTGGTGATGATGTTAAGGATTATTTTATTAGTACCAATGATGCTCTAAATGTTAGTGATGTTGGTAAGGCTTATTTTAATAGTACCGTTGATGTTCTTAATGTTGGTGATGATGGCAGTACTCATATTACATATACTAGTGATGTTGAAATTTTTTAATGGTACTGAAGTTATTGTGTTGGTGGTGATGTTGATAATATAGATAATACTTATGTTAGTGGTAAAAGTGATGTTTTTAATAAGAACATAAGAAAATAAGGGGTCTGCAATAGGCCGGTTGGCCTGTGCATGGCAGCTCCTGTCGAGAGTTACTGTAGGTTATGTATCTATGCTACTGTGCCGAGTAGCAACCTTGTATATAAGCTACTGTGCCGAGTAGCATCTATGTATATTATTACGTGGCAACACTGCACGTTATGTGGCAACATTGCCCGGAGGCTGCCATATGGCAAGGCAGTCTCAGTCTGACTGTGTGAGCCGTGCATGGCACACGCTAATCCCCACTTGTATTTCTCCTATCCTTTAATAAACGGACTTCAGTGTTACCCGGCGTTTCCCTACCCATCACTGCATTCTTCAGGGAACACTTGGAACCTTCATGGCGCAGTGACTAGGATCTGTGGACTTACA
Organism: Homarus americanus; assembly: GCF_018991925.1. Lineage (NCBI taxonomy): Eukaryota > Metazoa > Arthropoda > Malacostraca > Decapoda > Nephropidae > Homarus > Homarus americanus. Next base: position 54,516 of record NW_024756494.1, on the reverse strand, counting down.
AGTGTGTGAACAATGGACAGTTAGCCGGCAATGTGCGACTGCCGGCGATGTGATGTGCGCGTCGACTCTTCATGTGTTGTGTGTGTTGTGTTGTGTTTCGCCACGATGTGCAGTGTTGGGCTGTCACAGTGCTTTTTAGTGACGGTGGCAGTGTTAGTGTCAGTGTATTAGTGTGTCTAGAGCTGAGAGTTGAGCATTGGCATGTTTTTTTTTTGTGGTACCCACGGAGCACGCAGGCGTACACCCTTCTCGTGTGACATCCGGGGAGGCACTAACGTTCTCACCCCCACGGCGGCTCTAGCCACCGGCAGTAAGGCCACCACGGAGTGCATCTGCTGTCTCAGACACACACACACACACGCACGCACGCACTCACTCACGGACAGAACAGTGGACTCTATGCGTTATTTCTGCGCTGTTTATGTCATATATATGTGGTTCGAGCTGTTGATGCGCCACTTTATGTACTAAACAGTGCAGTCCATGCACACACTAAAATGGGCGATAAGAAGGGACAACGTCAAGATGGGAGACACGAATCCCCACCACCTCCCCCTTCACCGGGCGCAGACTCTCATCCTCCACCTCCAGTGACGGATATTGCCACAATTCTGAGGTGGATGGACAACCGGGACGAGCGACGCAGAGTGATGGAATTTCAGAGGGAGGAGATACGAAGAGAGGAGGAAAAGGCGCGCTTTGATGCAATATTGGCGACCCTGGCGCTAACCCACCCTCCCTCACTCGCGCACCAAGGCGCCAGTACCCTCCCTCCTCCACCACACCAGCTTCCTCCAGGCACTCTTGCTACTCCAACAGCTCCCAAGGCATCTGTTTAACCCCCACCCGCCCTCTCACCAGACGTCACGTTTCAGCTTTTTCGTGAGTGGAGGCGGCGTTGGACAGATTACTCCACGATGGTAGACCTTGACAGCATGCCTCCAAACAAACAGCTCATCCAACTGTGGATGTGTTTGTCGCTGGAGACCCAGAGAGTTTTGGAGCACACGTTGCAAGTGCCTCCCGATTCTACATCTTCAGTGACGGATGTGCTCGACCTTTTACAGGAGCACGTTAAAGGTCGGAATAACGAGGCTTTGCGTCGCCGCGCCTTCACCAGCTGCAAGCAGGTGGAGAACGAATCCTTTGACGACTTTTTTGTACGCTTGAAGAGTTTGTCAGAGGAGATCGACGTCTGCAAGGCGCACAGCCGGGAATGTGAGGAAGCCTGGATCAAGCACGGGATCTTGACAGGTGTCAGGCACGAAGAGTTGGTGCAGCGACTCATCCCCCTGGACGTTTCCTCCACACTCCAGGTGGTAGTGACTGAATGTCGGTCGTACGAGGCCACCAAGTCCGCCACCTCTGCCTTACGGGCCCCACCTGCTGTGAGAGCTATCTCACAATACAAGAAGGATAAGAAGGCGGGCAACAACGTGAAGGCTGCCGCACGTTCTTCCACGCCTCCGCCTAGTGCTTCCTGTGGCAGCTGTGGAAAGCAGCATGGCCCCAAGACATGCCCGGCCGCCGACGCCATGTTTCGTGGATGTGACCGTAAGGGCCATTGGTCTAACACAGACAGGTGCCCTGCAGGAGGCCGCAAGTGTCAGGCCTGCGGTCGTTATGGACACTACGACAAGTGCTGCCGCCAACCCAAGCCCAAAAGCCCGAGACGAGGAGGAAAGCAGCGCGCTTCCCTCGGGGTGGTTTGCACGCATCCCCCTTCAGATGGCCTACACAGCCCCAAGCAGCAGCTGAGTCACATCAGGAGGGTGGAATCGACCACACGCCCCAGGGCTACCCCTTCCCCTACCATCCGCGTCGCCGTCACACACGGTGATGTGTCGGGTCACATCGAGGTGATACCGGACACCGGCGCTGATACTACGGTGATAGACCTGAAGCACCACCAGAAACTGGGCCTCACCAAACGCGACCTGGGACCACCGCCGCAGCTGCAGTACTACAATGCTGACGGTTCCCAGATGCCAGATGCTGTGGGCTCCTTTCAAGCGGAGATCACTTATGGCGACAGGTCGTGTCACGGATGGATCGACGTGCAGCCTACTCTCGCTACACCCTTGTTGTCGTGGGAGCACTGCAAGGAGTTAGGCGTGGTGTCCAGAGACTTTCCTGAACAGATCCCAGCTGCTCGGTACACCGCCAGCAGGGTGCGTGAATCACCGAGCGACGCGCCTGGCGCTGCCGCACAGAGCGGCCCAGAACCTGCGTCCACTCCCGCCCCGCCTCCACCCAAGTCACGGCTGCTTCCTCTTCACAGCGAGACGTCTCCTTCAGCCGCAAGGGCCTACTTCCTGAAGGAGTACTCGGATGTGCTGGTGACGAAGGAGGCCCTACGGACCGCGCCACTGAAGGCTATGGCGGGTCCGCCTATGAGGATACACCTGCGGGAAGATGCACAGCCGTTTGCCATACACACTCCCCGGTTGATCCCTCTCGCCTTCAGGGATTCAGTCAAGAAGGAACTGGATTCCATGGTGGCCCAGGGTATCATCGTACCCGTTGGTGACGACCCGTCCCCTTGGTGCCACCCTCTAGTCGCTGTGGCTAAGTCTAACGGTGGTGTGCGAATTACTACCGACTTGTCCAAGCTTGACAGCCAGGTGTCCTGTCCTGCCCACCCTTCACCCACACCTTTTGCAGCTATACGGAGTGTGGATCCGAAGGTACGGCACTTCTCGACGATGGTCGCCCTCTGTGGTTACTGGCAGATCCCACTGAAGAAGGAGGATCAGCCAGTGACCACTTTCATCACGCCTTACGGACGCTTCCGCTACTGCCGTGGCCCTATGGGATTCGCTGCTACGGGGGACGCCTTCTGTCTCCGTGGTGACATGGCACTTCAAGGCGTGACCAACTGCGTGAAGGTAGTGGATGACGTCCTCCTCTACGATGAGGACTACCTGACGCACCTTCGCCACATCGACGAGGTACTGACCAGGTGTAGGACGCACAGCATCACTCTGAATGCCGAGAAGTTCGTCTTGGCCGCACCTGCAGTGTCCTTCTGCGGCTACCGACTCTCAAGGGATGGCATTGCTGCAGACCCGGAGAAAGTTCGTGCCATAGCGGACTTTGCAAAACCTGCCACCCTTACGGATCTCAGGTCTTTCATGGGCCTGGTGAACCAGCTGGCAGAATTTTCTCCTGACGTCTCCGCCGCTGCCGGGCCTCTTCGCCCCCTGATGAGCCCCAAGAGGACTTTCACGTGGACCCCTGACCACGACCTCGCCTTTCAAAAGGTGAAGGAGGCCCTGTCAAGTCCACCTATCCTTGCTACTTTCGACCCAGCGCTCCCCACCGTCCTCCAGACAGACGCCTCGCGCCTGTACTGGGGTGGTTACGCCCTTCTCCAGGATCACGGTGGAGGAAAGTACCGGCTCGTACAGTGTGGCTCTCGCTTCCTCACCTATGCTGAGTCTCGCTACGCTACCATCGAGCTGGAACTGCTGGCAGTGGTATGGGCCTTATCGAAGTGCAAATTTTACTTGATTGGCCTACAGCACTTCGACCTCATCACAGACCACAGGCCCTTGGTCCCCATTCTTAATCACTATTCGCTGGACGCCATCGAGAATCCCCGCCTCCAGCGCCTGAAGGAGAAGATTTTGGCCTTCGTCTTCACCGCGGCTTGGCGCGCAGGTAAGGAGTTGTGCATCCTGGATGCCCTCTCCCGCTCCACAGTCAGCCGCCCTACACCTGAAGACGAGATGCTCAGCACCGAGGCCGGTTTCTCCATCAGCAACATCGTCACCTTGCAGGCCGTACAGTCCCTAGCCAGCACCCAGGCCTCAGTGTCGCGACCCGACAGCGATCTGGCCCTTGAGGAACTACGGACCGCGGCACGCGACGACCCCTCCTACACTCAGCTCTTGGAGAGTGTGAGGACTGGGTTCCCTCGCGAACGTTTTGACCTCCACAACGCCCTACGCCCGTATTGGAAGATACGTGAGGACCTCTACGCAGATGGGGACCTCGTCCTGTACGGTGCCCGTGTAGTTGTCCCTGCAGCTCTCCGTCGTCGCGTTCTGGCCCGCTTACACGACAGCCATCGTGGTGCAGAGGCCACCAAGCGCCGCGCAAGGCAGGCTGTGTACTGGCCCGGCATTGACGCGGATATCGTCAATACGGTCCGTGCCTGTGAGCCGTGCCAGATCATGCAGCCCAGTCAACAGCAGGAGCCCCTCTTGTGCGACGACGAACCCACCAGGCCCTTCGAGTCCGTGTCGGCTAATTTCTTCAGCACAGCTGGGAAACATTTCCTCGTTGTCGCCGACCGACTCTCTGGCTAGCCTGTGGTGGTAATCTGTGGCTCGGACACGACGTCCGCGGCCACCATTCGCCACTTCCGGCACCTCTTTCGTGACCTGGGCGTCCCCGTACGTCTGCGGACGGACGGTGGGCCACAGTTCACCAGCCGGGACTTCACAGGATTCCTGGAGCGTTGGGGAGTCCGCCACATCGTGTCAACACCCCACTACCCACAGTCAAACGGCCATGCTGAGGCTGCGGTCAAGACAGTCAAGCACCTCATCCTAAAGGTGGCCCCTTCAGGCAACATAGACTGTGAGGCGTATGACAAAGGACTCCTGGAGTTACGTAATACTCCTACCCACACAGGGCGCTCCCCTGCCCAGATCTTGTATGGTCACCCTCTCCACTCTTGTGTTCCTGCACACGCCAAGGCCTTTGCGAAGGACTGGCAGACCAAAGCCGAGAGCTGCGACCGCCGCGCCGCTTCACGTGCCCAGGACGCCAAGGCTCGGTATGACGACCGTGCCCGCCCTCTTCAGCCAGTGGAGATTGGTGCCCTTATCCGCGTCCAGGACCCGACGACGACACGTTGGGACAAGGTGGGCATAGTGATGGGCGTCGGCCGGTCGCGGGACTACAAGGTCAGGATGCCGAGCGGCCGTGTCTGGTGGAGGAACCGCCGCTTCCTCCGGCCAGTCCCACCCCCTGCTGCTGGCCCCCTGACCGAGGACGAGTCCCCTACACCTCACGAGGATCCGCCCCACAGTACACCTCGACGCTCGGAGCGACTTAGGACTAAGAAGTCCGCTCAAGACAAAGACTATGAGCGTGAGGGGGGAGGGAGATGTAGGTTATGTATCTATGCTACTGTGCCGAGTAGCAACCTTGTATATAAGCTACTGTGCCGAGTAGCATCTATGTATATAATTACGTGGCAACACTGCACGTTATGTGGCACATTGCCCCGAGGCTGCCATATGGCAAGGCAGTCTCAATCTGACTGTGTGAGCCGTGCATGGCGCACGCTAGTCCCCACTTGTATTTCTCCTATCCTTTAATAAACGGACTTCAGTGTTACCCGGTGTTTCCCTACCCATCACTGCATTCTTCAGGGAACACTTGGAACCTTCAGTTACTACAACTCTCCATCATCCATGAATCTATCTAGCCTCCTTTTGAAACTTTCCAGAGTTCCAGTACTTACTACAAAGTTGCTAAGCTTGTTCCACTCGTCCACCACCCTATTTGTGAACCAGTTTCTTCCTATCTCCCTCCTGAACCTAAACTTATCCAACTTAAATCCGTTGCTCCGAGTCCTATCCTGCTCGGATATTATAAGAACTTTATCTATATCCTCTTTATTGATTCCTTTCACCCACTTGAATACTTCTATCATTTCTCCCCGCACTCTTCGTCTTTCTAGGGAATGCAAGTTAAGTTTCTTTAACCTATCCTGATATGGAAGGTTTCTAAGTCCCGGAATCATTTTCGTTATTCTTCGCTGCACCGACTCTAGTGAATTTATATCCATTCTATAATAGGGGCACAAAAACTGAACCGCATAATCGACGTGCGGTCTGACTAGCGCAAGATATAGTTGCAATAAGACCTTTGCACTCTTATTACTTACATTTCTAGATATAAAACCCAATGCTCTGTTTGCCTTAATTCGAACATTAACGCACTGTTTTCTAGGCCGTAGGTCCGGGCTTACAAGTACCCCTAGGTCTCTTTCACAAGTCGACTTCTCTAGGTTGATGTTGTTAAGGCTGTATACATTGTCAGTATTTGTTCTTCCAATATTAAGTACGCTGCACTTGCTGGTGTTGAATTTAATTTGCCATTTTTCAGATCACCCCTGCAGTTTATTTAGATCCTCCTGTAATGCATTTGCATCCTGCCCTGAATTAATCTGCCGCCCTATTTTGGTGTCATCCGCAAACTTGCTTATGTCACTGCTGATCTCAGTATCTAGATCGTTTATGTAGATTATGAACAAGAGTGGGCCTAGTACTGACTCCTGGGGAAAGACAGTACAGTATAGTATTAAAGTGTCCCATATCAATAAGTGGGTTAAAATTACGTACGAGCTATAGTGAACTAATATCGTTATAACCAGTTATAAAGATTTTAATACAAGAACTTAAAATGTAATTCGAATCTGAAGAACGATAAGTAAGGCGGAAATTTTATGTCACATTATCTTATTATGATTTTATTATGATTACCGGTGCCACAAACGTCTCCTGCACAAGTCTGGCTGTTAAGTGAAAGTGGTCAGTTAGGATTAATTTTGTTTTTGTTTTTCCCGTTTGTGTTTGGCGATCAAAAGGTCGAGATGATTCCTGCTGGGGCGTGAGTCGTGTCAAGTCTTGCGTTCATTTGTTTACGTGAACAACGATGTTCCTAAGCCAGTGTTTGTGTGTGTGTGTGTGTGTGTGTGTGTGTGTGTGTGTGTGTGTGTGTGTGTGTGTGTGTGTGTGTGTGTGTGTTTCTTAATAATGTTAGTGACTATAGAACAGGTGACGCCGGTCGTTCAATATATGCACTGTCAGTCATATAATTCTACTTAATGTTCTTCATCCTGGTCAATTCCTTTTTACTACTACTACTACTCATTCAATACTCATCCCTACAGATGTTAATTACACGGAAGCGTTTTGGAATTTCGTATTTTTTTCCAATGTGCTGCACTACATAACACTGAGCTGCAATTGTATATTCAGGAGTTTTCTTTGTTTATGTTTTCTTTTGACAGAGTAGAATGAGACACGCAATTAGGAGACAGAGCAACAAGGGACTACGATTTATAAAATAAAATTAAAACAGTTTCACCGTCTTAAACTGAATCCACTCCAACGCAACATTGTCGGTAACATGTATCGTGGCAAGTGTTATAAGAACATAAGAACATAAGAAAGTGGGATAGTGCAGGAGGCCGACTGGCCCATACAGGGCAGATCCCTTTCACACCCATCCCAGCACTTCCATGTGCCTATCCAACTTCGTCTTGAAGCTCCCTAGCGTCCCCGATCCTACTATAGCACTCGGTAGCCTATTCCACATATCCACAACTCTATTACCAAACCAGTGCTTACCTATATCCTTTCTGAATCGGAATTTATCTAATTTAAAGCCATTTGTTCTAGTTATTTCGTTATTACTGAGCTTCAGAACATCTTCCATTTCACCCTTGTTAATCCCACTTACCCACTTGTACACCTCTATCATATCTCCCCTAATGTTGTCAATATTACATGAAAAAGTTTGAGCGATTAGTGTTGATATCATTGACGCAAACAAAAATATGTCAAGTGACCTGATTGGTGTGGACTGTGATTATTTAAAGTTTCTTTCTAACAATTTGGGCAACTTTTATCCAACGAGTTGACGCCAATATTGTTGCGTTGGTTTCTCGATTACCTGGTACCACTGTGACACTAATCTACCCTTGCCGAATATCACGGAGCCATATGATAAATAATATAAAAGTTGACATTAATGTTTATGATCCTTGAAACTAAAAATAATACAAAATAAGAGTTTCCTTACCCCAGACCTACACCTCAAAAAAAAAAAAAATCTAAAGGCCTTCACACCTGCGTCACGACCTTGAATGTAACGTGCAGATAAATGGAAAACACTCACAATGATACAATGATAACGTGGATGTTTCCTATGCTAATTGATATCCTAGCGTCCTACTATTGTTACGGTGGTTATTATGTACATTATCATGTACAGGAGGATGGCCAAAACATTGCATCAGAGTTAAATGTTTATAAAAGACGCTACAAGTCAACAAGGAATTCACAGATGTGTTCCTGGGAGCGTCAGATGGTCTGTTATTGTTATGTACAGTAAATGTAGAAATTAGGAACACATATTGAAATTTATCAAGAGTGTGTGTGTGTGTGTGTTAATTTAATAGGCTTCTACGCCATAGAGAGAGACATAAGCAAACGCTGTTTCATAAAGTTTCATAGTTAGTTTCATTGTGAAAGTAATTACATTTTAGACTTTTTCAGTTTGCCCGTGAAAGGATAAATACAAAGAATATTGCGTATTAAAAAAAATAATAGGTTATAAGACAAAGGTACGAGTATGTCGGTCTGTGGTCATGCAGTGATGTTAAATTCATGGATTTTCGCCACGCTCATCTTTACTTGTGAAACCTATTGGCTTTATATAGTTTATAACTTTGTCCAAACTTATTATATTTACGCTGTACTTTTTTTTTTCACATTTTGTCACTCTTTCTTTTCACCTGTGTTCAAGAAACCCCTCCACACCAGTTGGTCTTTATTGAGTCGCTCTCCGAATTAACTTCACGGTTTGGCTGCTAAAAGGTCAATTGTGAGAATTCAAAACACTATAATATTTTGCCATACATCCATCTGATTGCGTAAATACTTCGTAAACATTTCCTGTGCGACCCAAATTTTCACAGTCAGTTGGAATTATCTGCACCATTCACATAATTTAATTTTAGGTTAAAACTTCCTGTTATGTAATAACATAAAAATAGTGTTAGTTCATATTGAAGTGACTATAGAACATGTGACGCCGGTCGTTCAATATATGCATTGTCAGTCATATAATTCCACTTAACCTTCTTCATCCTGGTCAATTCCTTTTTACTACTACTACTACTCATTCAATACTCATCCCTACAGATTTTAATTACACGAAAGCGTTTGGGAACTTCGTATTTTTTTCCAATGTGCTGCACTACATAACACTGAGCCGCAATTGTATATTCAGGACTTTTCTTTGTTTATGTTTTCTTTTGACAGAGTAGAATGAGACATGCAATTAGGAGAGAGAGCAACAAGGGACTACGAATTATAAAATAAAATTAAAACAGTTTCACCGTCTTAAACTGAATCCACTCCAACGCAACATTGTCGGTAACATGTAATGTTTGAGCGATTAGTGTTGATTAGTGTTGATAACATTGACGCCAACAAAAATATGTCAAGTGACCTGATTGGTGTGGACTGTGATTATTTAACGTTTCTTTCTAACAATTTGGGCAACTTTTACCCAACGAGTTGACGCCAATAGTGTTGCGTTGGTTTCTCGATTACCTGCTACCACTGTGACACTAATCTACCCTTGCCGAATATCACGGAGCCATATGATAAATAATATAAAAGTTAACATTAATGTTTATGATCCTTGAAATTGAAAATAATACAAAATAAGAGTTTCCTTACCCCAGACCTTCACCTTTTAAAATAAAAAAAATTAAGAAATTCCTAAAGCTGGGCAAGGCCTTCACACCTGCGTCCCCACCTTGAATGTAACGTGCAGGTATGTGGAAAACACTCACAATGATACAATGATAACGTGGATGTTTCCTATGCTGATTGATATCCTAGCGTCCTACTATTGTTACGGTGGTTGTTATGTACATAATCATGTACAGGAGGACGGCCAAAACACTGCATCAGAGTTAAATGTTTATAAAAGACTCTACAAGTCAACAAGGAATTCACAGATGTGTTCCTGGGAGCGTCAGATGGTCTGTTATTGTTATGTACAGTAAATGTAGAAATTAGGAACACATATTGAAATTTATCAAGAGTGTGTGTGTGTGTTAATTTAATAGGCTTCTACGCCATAGAGAGAGACATAAGCAAACGCTGTTTCATAAAGTTTCATAGTTAGTTTCATTGTGAAAGTAATTACCTTTTAGACTTTTTCAGTTTGCCCGTGAAAGGATAAATACAAAGAATATTGCCTAGTAAAAAAAAGAATAGGTTATAAGACAGTGCGTTAATGTTCGAAATAAGGCAAACAGAGTATTGGGTTTTATATCTAGAAGTGTAAGTAACAAGAGTGCAGAGGTCTTATTGCAACTATATCTTGCGCTAGTCAGGCCGCACCTCGATTATGCGGTTCAGTTCTGGTGCCCCTATTATAGAATGGATATAAATTCACTATAGTCGGTGCAGCGAAGAATGACAAAAATGATTCCGGGACTTAGAAACCTTCCATATCAGGATAGGTTAAAGAAACTTAACTTGCATTCCCTAGAAAGACGAAGAGTGCGGGGAGATATGATAGAAGTATTTAAGTGGGTGACAGGAATCAATAAAGGGGATATAGATAAAGTTCTTATAATATCCGAGCAGGATAGGACTCTGAGCAATGGATTCAAGTTGGATAAGTTTAGGTTTAGGAGGGAGATAGGAAGAAACTGGTTCACAAATAGGGTGGTGGACGAGTGGAACAAGCTTAGCAACTTTGTAGTAAGTGCGGGAACTCTGGAAAGTTTTAAAAGGAGGCTAGATAGATTCATGGATCATAGAGAGTGGGAGTAACTCTTGACAGGAGCTGCCATGCACAGGCCAACCGGCTTATTGCAGACTCCTTATTTTCTTATGTTCTCATGTTCTTATATTCTTATGTCGGTCGGTGGTCATGCAGTGATGTGAAATTCATGGATTTTCGCCAAGCTCATCGTTGCTTGTGAAACCTATTGGCTTTGTATAGATTATAACTTTGTCCAAACTTATTATATTTACTCTGTACTTTTTTTTCACATTTTGTCACTCTTTCTTTTCACCTGTGTTCAAGAAACTCCTTCACACCATTAGCAGTATATATAGGTCAGAGTCATGTGGGTGATGTCACTGTTCCCTGTCATGCGAAACAGTGGTTCATATACATTGGACGTCATATTCTAATTGAAGACTAATCAGTGTAGGCTAGCAAATTTGGGATAAACAGCAAGAATGTCCCCCAGCACCCCCGATTCTATATAGTGATTACAAAGTTCATGATACAATAAGTCATTTGGCCTGAAGTCTTTGACAGTGACATTACTCACATGAATCTGACCTATATATACTGTCAATGAATATGATGTATTTCTTTGTGTACGAACTTCTGTCCTGCATGGCAGTGAACATTGACATCACCCACATGAATCTGATCTATGTATATATGTGTAGGTATGTATATGCATATGTATGTGTATGTGTGTGTGTATGTGTATATGTTTGTATATGTGTATATGTATATATATATATATATATATATATATATATATATATATATATATATATATATATATATATATATATATATATATATATATATATATATATATATATATATATATATATATATATATATATATATATATATATATATATATATATATGCTGACCACAAGGAAAAAACAGAAGTTCCCAAAGCCTTTCATGTAATTCACATCTTCAGGGGTGAGTAGACTAGGAGGGTTTAGAACACCTAGAAAATAAGGAGTCTGCAATAGGCCGGTTGGCCTGTGCATGGCAGCTCCTGTCGAGAGCTACTACCACTCTCTATCATCCATGAATCTATCTAGCCTCCTTTTGAAACTTTCCAGAGTTCCCGCACTTACTACAAAGTTGCTAAGCTTGTTCCACTCGTCCACCACCCTATTTGTGAACCAGTTTCTTCCTATCTCCCTCCCAAACCTAAACTTATCCAACTTGAATCCGTTGCTCCAGGTCTATCCTGCTCCAGATGTGCAGAACTTTATCTATATCCCGCTTTATTGATTCCTTTCACCCACTTAAATACTTCTATCATATCTCCCCGCACTCTTCGTCTTTCTAGGGAATGCAAGTTAAGTTTCTTTAACCTATCCTGATATGGAAGGTTTCTAAGTCCCGGAATCATTTTTGTCATTCTTCGCTGCACCGACTCTAGTGAATTTATATCCGTTCTATAATAGGGGCACCAGAACTGAACCGCATAATCGAGGTGCGGCCTGATTAGCGCAAGATATAGTTGCAATAAGACCTCTGCACTCTTGTTACTTACACTTCTAGATATAAAACCCAATACTCTGTTTGCCTTATTTCGAACATTAACTCACTGTTTTCTAGGCCGTAGGTCCGGGCTTACAAGTACCCCTAGGTCTCTTTCACAAGTCGACTTCTCTAGGTTGATGTTGTTAAGGCTGTATACATTGTAAGTATTTGTTCTTCCAATATTAAGTACGCTGCACTTGCTGGTGTTGAATTTCATTTGCCATTTTTCAGACCACCCCTGCAGTTTATTTAGGTCCTCCTGTAATGCATTTGCATCCTGCCCTGAATTAATTTGCCGCCCTATTTTGGTGTCATCCGCAAACTTGCTTATGTCACTGCTGATCCCAGTATCTAGATCGTGTATGTAGATTATGAACAAGAGTGGGCCTAGTACTGACCCCTGGGGAACCCCACTGGTTACACGGCCCCACTCAGATTTAACACCATCTACGCTGACCCTCTGCGTTCTATCGGTGAGCCATGATTTTATCCAATTTAAAACTTTCCCCTCGATACCATGAGCCTTAATTTTTTTTTAGAAGCCTCTGATGCGGTACTCTGTCAAATGCTTTGCTAAAGTCTAAATAAATAACATCGTAATTTTCGTCATTATCTACTACCTCGAAGACTTTCCTAAAAAACGTTAGCAGATTTGTTAGACAAGATTTTTCCTTTGTAAACCCATGTTGAGAGTCGTAGATTAATTTGCTTTTCTCTAGATGCGATCGTATGCTATCTGCTATAATTGATTCAAGTATTTCCCCACTACTGACGTCAAGCTGATCGGCCGGTAATTTTGGCCCGCTGATGCTCTGTCTCCCTTTTTTGAATATGGGTACTACATTTGCCTGTTTCCACAAGTCTGGCACAACTCCAGTGTCTAATGATTTTGTAAATAAGTTTACGAGGGGTCCGCTAATCTGTTCCCTACACTCTTTCAAGACTCGAGGGAAAATTTCATCCGGCCCTGGGGATTTTGTTTTCTTTAGTTTATTTATCTTCTTAAGAACATCCTCTTTTCTGATAGTGATATTCTTTAATTTCTCTTCTTCCTTTCCCTTAAATATCAGTTCCACCTCTGGAATTTCATCTCAAATTTCTTCTGTGAAAACTGATAAGAAGTAGCTGTTCAATGCTTTGCTTATTTCTTCACTGCCATTTATCACTTCTCCCCTCCCTGACTTTAAAGGCCCAACTTTGTCCTTGACCTTTGTCCTATATACCTGGAAAAATCCCTTGGGATTCGCCTTGGATTCTCTTGCTATTTTGATTTCATAGTCTCTCTTTGCTTTCCTTACATTTTTCTTAACATTCCTAGATAGTTCATTATACCTGTTTCTGAGCTGCTCCTCCCCTCCCTTTAATTTCTTATATATTCCTTTCTTTATTCCTATGTCATGTTTAAGTTTTCTGGTCATCCACTTTGGCTCATTCTTATTTGACCTAATTTTTCTGTATGGTATATATATACAGAGGAGGGTGAGATCAAGTCCACAGTGGTCAGGTATAGGTAATGACCCTACTAAGAACTTTATATACCCTAGATCTTTCATAGACAAATGCCTGAACATTACTAAGAAATCTTTTTATAGAACTGATCCCAAGCCCACCCATAACCATAAGAATCTCTTAGTATTACCATTTCACAAAAATTTCTCTCAAATTCCTTTACAACTAAAAGCCTGGAACGTCAATGTGGCATTTAAAAACTCATGCACTGTTAAACAAATGTTAATCAAGAACTCCCCCCAACAATACAGGTGGCTGCATTTATAAGGTTCCTTGCAAGGAATGTAATATGTTTTACTTAGGCCAGACAGGTAAAGATCTTGTAACTAGACTTAAACAACATAAATATAGTGTTAGGACAGGCCAGGAATCCAATGCTCTGTTTGTTCATTTGAGGGATAATAAGCATTGCATTGACTGGGATAATGCCTCCTCAATATTACCTTGTAATTCAATTGACAGTAGGAACATTATAGAATCTAGTCTCTTTAAACATACCGAATCCGTCAACATGAATTTGAGTAATGGTATGTACAAATTGGATAATTTCGTAATTAAGAAGATTTGTAACCAGGTGAGAAGGTTGGGGTCAGCTTACCCTCTGACCTGACTACCTACCGCTGCAGTGCTTTTGTGAAGATTAGTAGGGTCATTACCTATACCTGACCACTGTGGACTTGATCTCACCCTCCTCTGTATATATATATACCCTGTTTTTGTACTTCTTCTTAGTCTGTACTCACCCCTGAAGATGTGAATTACACGAAAGCGCTTGGGAACTTCGTGTTTTCTTTTTCCTTGTGGTTATCAGCATATACCTGGATCACGCGCACCTATAGTGATTTACTTGCATATATATATATATATATATATATATATATATATATATATATATATATATATATATATATATATATATATATATATATATATATATATATATATATATATATATATATTTCATGTTGCCTCTGAAGATGTCTTGAATAAAGACGAAAGCTAAGGTGCTCCGTTGTTTCCCTTTTCCCGTGTGATTTTATCAAGATTTATCAAGATATATAGATATATATTTCTTTGTGTATGAACCTCTGTCCTGCGTGGCAGTGAGAAGTGATACCACCCTCAGTGTCAAGACCGGACTGAATTACTCAGAATAGGGAAACTGTACTCCTAGCTTTGGCAATAAATTTGTTCAACTAAAACTCCTCCACACCAGTTGGTCTTTCGTGAGTCTCTCTCCGAATTTACTTCACGGTTTGGCTGCTAAAAGGTCAAATGTGAGAATTCGAATCACTATAATATCTTGCCATACATCCATTTGATTGCGTAAATACTTCGTAAACATTTCCGGTGCGACCCAAATTTTCTGTCAGTTGGAATTACCTGTACCATTCACACAATTTAATTCTAGGTTAAAACTTCCTTTTAGGTAATTACATAAAAATAGTGTTAGTTCATATTGTAGCATACACTGATCCCTTAAATTTTATGGTTTGCTCGATTAGGGACCAAAAGTGAACACATACAAAACGTTAAATGCTGCTTTAAATTCAGTCTATCGTGTTCAAACTGGAAATTCGTAAACATGATTTGATTTTCTACATATAATATTGGTTATTTACTTTTCCTCGTGTTTTTTATTTTTTTTATTATGTTTTTGTATCAGTTGAACAGCAGTTTTACTCTTTGGGTCTCGTTTTCCTTGAGCTGAAGATCTCTCAGAGTCCACACTGTGGTACTGTAGATAATGAAGGCCAGCCAATACCTATACTGTACCTTGAAACTCACCTACTACCACCTCTTCTTTTCTCTTATTCTTCTTCAACTCCTCCTTCCTTCTCCTTCATCACCTCTTCCATTCCCTAGATGCTGTCAAGTCAACTTGGTAGGAATTACCTGGTAGGCAGCTATCAAACAGGGAGGTACTACCGCCTGGGAAGATATTGGAAGCATAATGTGATGCCCAATGGTAGACCCTGCTGCCGTATGGCATCACAAAAATTGTGACAAAGTCCCAGGTTGGTGATCTGACTTTCTGCCTCATTTACACAAATTTTCAGGGTCTCAATTGTTTCTCGTATTATTGACAACACAACATTTATATATCGTTTCTCACTTTTGATCTTTTTTCATTTTGTATTTCTTTATGGTTCTTTATTATTATCATTATTATTATTAGTGTTGTTAGTGTTATTATTATTTTCATTCTTATTTTTAATTATAAATTTGATTTACTATGAAATTATTGTTATTACTATTATTATTATTATTACATTTTCGGCCCCCATGCCCCGATGTGGGTCAGTGACCTGTGCCTATTCGCCTGATCGTCGGCTAAATAAGAATGACGCTATTGCTTATTCGCCCAACCGTCGGTAAGGTAAGGATGGTAGTATTGCTTTCTCGCCAGGCTCTCCACAGTTAGGCTTCATATTTCACATATAATGACAGGTATTTATTACGTTACTTCATATTTCGTTTTATACCTAGCATGTCTGTAAATATATCGAGCGATAATTTATATATTATCTAAATTTTTTATATAGATACAATCCTGTAGATAACAACAAATCTATACGTGAGTAATATTAGTAGTTAAAACTTAACCTAAACAACGCTATAAAAGAAACAGACCAAGTTTTAACATATATGAATTCATTCCGATTTTGTTACAGCACAAATAAATTAGCTCTTTTAAGATAAGACGTCCATTGGTCTTTAAGGCTTTATCGGACGTTTATCTCTATTAAGCAAGGCACACAACCACACACAATATATGAGAGAGAGAGAGAAATAATATTTACTTGTCCATATCACTTTATATACTCAGTTTTATTCTTTCAGAACAAATTATAAAATTTCGGAGATGGACGAGGGAGGGAAGATGAAAGAAGCGATCACCGAGGTGAAGGAAGATCCACAGGAGTTGAAAGAAAGGAAGGAAGTGGTCCAGGAGGAGAAAGAAGGGAAGGAAGTGGTCCAGGGGGAGAAAGATGGGAAGGAAGGAGACCTCTCGTGGGTCAACACCTTCGAGGACCTGTTGGAGGTAGTGGGCACCAACGGCCGCTGGAATATCCTCATGTTCATCATGTGTGTCACCTGTGAGTGTCCATCTGAGTCACTCTCTGAGTCACTTCTTGGTTTAATAACTAAATTAAACAGCCACTGACTCATAAGATTTAGTCAGTTACTAACTGCCTGGTTTACTAAGGCAGTACGGTTCAGATGTTAAATCAGAACATTTCTTAAATCTAGTAAGATTTTTCTACGCTACAATAAAAATAAACATGTTAAGATGAGCGAAGGAATGAAACTAAAAAGATCACAAGACGATTAAACACCGAGGCTTATATGAGTTATATCACCTTATGATTAAAGAGCCTAACCTTATATTAGTTTATCATTAGGGTGGTTAATCCTTAGGCGAAATATGCTGGGGTGTTAATATTCATGTGATACAACTACAGTAAACACACGGGTACTGGGAGTATAGGTCGAGTGTCTTCCTCTTAACAGCGGTGGCGATATCGCCGCTACAAACTTTGTCCTACCAGTTCCTCGGGGCGACACCTGACTACTGGTGCCACATCGCCCCCCTGGTAGAGGCCAACTGGACGGACCAACAGATACTCTCCCTCGCCATTCCTTACAGGTTAGTCCTCGTTCTTATTACTAGTAAGGAAAGAAGGAAGCTCTTCCCTTCACTATCATAATCCTCCACACGTCTTCTGTGAAACTGTCTAACTGAGCAAATTTGATAATGTATGAACAAATTTCCTTTAAGTTATCGTAATAAGTAACTCAAAGTCCTTCTTAAGGAGGAGATTTGGGCCTTTATGACACCTAATTTTTTTTAAAAAACAAGAGTCTGCCCTTGCCAAGAAAAAGAAAACGAATGCGCTCACAGATCATTCCGTTTTGTTTTTTATCATGGCAAGGAGATACCCTGCCACAAGATCAGTTCTTACCCACAGACAATGTTTATAAGCCTCGCCCACAGCAACTGTTTAAATTTACACAAGTAAACATGTTATCATCCGGGTATTTGGTTGCAGCAACTCTACGGGGAAGTATGAAGGATGCCAGATGCGCAACTACAACTACACGGCTGCGGCGCTGCTGGGATACAAAGCCACCATGAAGGACCCTTCCGTCGTACAGCATGGGAACACCACCAGCATCATCAAATGCTCAGCCAGAGACTTTAACCACTCCCAGTACTCCTCCACCGTCGTCACTGAGGTTAGCTTTGGGTGAATAACACGTAATCCTACAATAAGAAATCCCTGTTATCCCCACGACAAGACGATCAAATTGCCGGACACTTCAACAGGCTAGGATCCGTGTTGCCACATACAAGTTTGTTTGAGAAAGACAATAAGATGTTGCTCTAACTCCCAAAACAACACAAAACTTTACCTCTTGGAAAATTCAAGACATACATACGCTATGGCTATACATAAAACACATTAACTATCGTCCAGAAGCCTCCATAATGTTTATCTTTTGTTTTTAGAAAACTCCTTAATTTTTCAGCATTAATCTGAGTTTACAAAGATATACTTTATGCATAAGCTTGGTATACTGTGACAGCTAAGAGAGATTAGCGGCTGAGTAAGGTCACAGTTAGATCGAAACTTAATTCTACAAATCTACATTTTTCAAGCTGTTCCTACTGTATAACTATAAGAGGTTAATAGCCAGAGGAGCGTACTATTTATAGCAGGCAACCAAACATAGAGACGCGCCTCACCGTATTCGTCTCTGTAATATGGTTCTCGACCAACTTCCCTATATTTCTCTGGCAGTTGATAAGTATAATCCTGTGGAAATTCAGTTTTAAGCTGGCAGTAGTTAAACAGAATCACAGTTTATGTTAGGATGGCTGGAAGCTTCGGGTAATCGGTTTTATTGTCACTTATAGCGGGTAATCAAGTTTGTTTATCTACCAAGCGCATTCACTGAGCACCTCGCCACATCCTTCGTGTGAAAATATCAACGGATTTTCTTGAAACTTACAGAGACATCACTGCCCCTATACACTCAGATAAAATTAATGAATAGGTATTATTCTAACAAGGGGTTCAACGCTGTTTTTCTTGTTTGAGGGATTAACTTTCCGCACCTTAAGTATTGGGTGCCTTTATTGAACACTGTCAGGAATATATTCAAATTTGTGTGCTGTGTACTATCGTTAAGTATGTAATGATTGTTTATCAGACCACAGCTTTCAGCCCAGAGAATTACAACACATATAACAGCGAGCACAGTACATGCCTCCTAGTACCCTCACATACCAAGTTGACACACCCTGGGTCAGGACCCAAGTGACCTGACCCCTGCCACTAAGTACTTGACCAATGGACATGACCTACAACCACACCTTGGTGGAGGTCATTCGCCGGCTGGGTCTCCCCCATATAAAGGGCCTGCAGTTTGGCTACGGCCGTATTCTCTTCCGACTCATCTCTCTCTCATTCGGGTCGTCACTCTGTTCACTCACGCAGAGTCACGCTCGTCCTTCCCCCAGGTCGGGAGGGACACCTCCCGACCAGACCCCGGCGTCACCAGCTAAGCAGAGTCTCCCATAGGAGACAGTCCAGCAGCACCCACTGGGCCTCCGTCAGGTCACACGTGAGTCTTTGTCTGAGCTAGTCACAGGGTGAGTTACCTACTGTGGGAAGTGTATTCACTTCATGTTTGTGTCCGAGAGTCAGTGTAGTAACGTATATATAATGTTCTAGTAACTTCGATATACTATTGATATTAATGTGTCATTGAGTGAATTAATAAATAGTTGTATTGAAGTGGTGTTTGAGATGTTGTCCCTTAAGAACGTAAGATAAGTGTAAATAACTACCCGGCCACGCTACCAAACCTCCTCTCTTTACATTCCTCCTACTATGAATATTCTACCTATATGTAATATCTTCTATACGAGTTCTGTCTCATTATAAGTAGATATTTCATTTTAAGTATCGACTTTATTTTAGGTATTTACATCATTTTAAGCATTGACTTTAATTTTGGCAATGAAAATAATTCATATATTCAGTTCACTTCAGGTATTAATTTAATTTCATGCATAGGAATTATGTTAATTGTTGACTTCACTTTAGGTATGGGCAGTTTTAAGTACTGACTTTATTTTAGGTAAGCGCATTTTTGGTATTGGCAAGTTTAGGTTATCTCACTGTAGTGGGTTTTTAGCTACCCTATTTGAACTTATTCCTATTTAGGTTATTAACATGAACTAAAGCTGTATTTGACAGATTACACAGTAAAGGCAAGGGCGAATAGGGAGACATTTACCTTTATAAATATACCCAGCTAGAGACAAGCGAGTAATTATCAACAAAACTTATTCTTCTTTGAAGGTTTAATTTCATTCTTTCCATTCGTGTGTATCTTTCTTTGGCCGGGCGTGGGTGCAACAGTGGGACCTGGTGTGCGAGCGTCGGGTGCTCTACTCTACCACCCAGGCCGTGATGGAGGGAGGCAAGATCGTCGCCTATCCTATCTTTGGCTACCTTATTGATGCGTAAGTGTTGGCAGTTCTATAGGTGAGTGTTCGCAGCTCTGGAACTCACTGTTGATAGTTCTGTTAGTCAGTGTTGGCATCTATGTAAATAAGTGTTGGAAGTTCTATTAGTCAGTGTTGGCAGCCCTTTACCTCACTGTTGATAGTTCAGGTAGTCAGTGTTGCATAAATGTGCTTTGTATTTATATATCTATGTCTATGTCTATATCTATAATATCTATGGGCCATGCTTTTTCCCCTCTTCATAATGTGGGGATTTTCCTGTTATTGTCTCAGCCTTCAGACCATGTGGCGCCCCAGATAGGGTGCGGTCAGTATTTCATCATACATAGACGATCTAGATACTGGGATCAGCAGTGACATAAGCAAGTTTGCGGATGACACCAAAATAGGGCGGCAGATTAATTCAGGGCAGGATGCAAATGCATTACAGGAGGATCTAAATAAACTGCAGGGGTGGTCTGAAAAATGGTAAATGAAATTCAACACCAGCAAGTGCAGCGTACTTAATATTGGAAGAACAAATACTGGTAATGTATACAGCCTTAACAACATGAACCTAGAGAAGTCGACTTGTGAAAGAGACCTAGGGGTACTTGTAGGCCCGGACCTACGGCCTAGAGAACAGTGCGTTAATGTTCGAAATAAGGCAAACAGAGTATTGGGTATTATATCTAGAAGTGTAAATAACAAGAGTGCAGAGGTCTTATTGCAACTATATCTTGCGCTAGTCAGGCCGCACCTCGATTATGCGGTTCAGTTCTGGTGCCCTTATTATAGAATGGATATCAATTCACTGGAGTCGGTGCAGCGAAGAATGACAAAAATGATTCCGGGACTTAGAAACCTTCCAAATCAGGATAGGTTAAAGAAACTTAACTTGCTTTCCCTAGAAAGACGAAGAGTGCGGGGAGATATGATAGAAGTATTTAAGTGGGTGAAAGGAATCAATAAAGGGGATATAGATAAAGTTCTTATAATATCCGAGCAGGATAGGACTCGGAGCAACGGATTTAAGCTGGATAAGTTTAGGTGTAGGAGGGAGATAGGAAGAAACTGGTTCACAAATAGGGTGGTGGGCGAGTGGAACAAGCTTAGCAGCTTTGTAGTAATGCTGGAACTCTGGAAAGTTTCAAAAGGAGGCTATATAGATTCATGGATGATAGAGAGTGGTAGTAACTGTCGACAGGAGCTGCCATGCATAGGCCAACCAGTCTATTGCAGACTCCTTATTTTCTTATGTTCTTATGTTCTAGGAAATGAGTGTGGTCATGACCCAACCAAGGAAATAGGTAAGGCTGCTTGAGTTGTCAGGATGCCAGTTGGTGCTTCTGTTTTCATTGTTATAACATTTAATTTAGCTCATATTTAATTAACATTGTGTTCTCATAAATATTCCCAACCTTCTCCCATTAAAAAACTTGCCTCAAACCTTATTGTAGTTAATGTAAGGCTGTGAACCAAATATCGTTTATCTGGGTACAGCCCAACATATACACCAATGAGCGGATCTTACTGAGCCGGCCTGGGTCAGGACACCCACCATGTGGCCTAAAAGAACCCTTAAAACTGTAATTAGGATATAACTTATTGATGAGTTTGACGCAAGTAGACTAGTGCAAACAGGCACTAGTCGATCCATAGTTTACCATGATAAGATGTATCAAGTGAAACATATATATGGAGCAAGTAACAAGATCACTAGATTACAAGATGTAACCGCTAGATTAAGGTTAGGATATAAGTACCTCTGGCAGTATGTTCCTCAAGCAGATGTAAACAAGACTAAATGTAAAGTGTGTGGCCAGACATCTGGCCACACACTTGAACACTACGTCCTCGACTGTGTGAAGATAGAACCTTTTAGGGACAGGTCCAAGCACACTGTGTGTGAAATGGCACAACACTTCATCTCTAATGGCAAGATAGCCGACATATTAAGATTGTATCCACTATTTTGCACTTAGTAACTATATCAGTTTTCATGTACAGAACCAAATACACAATGTGCTTGAATACTTCTCACGTAAATGTGAATAACAAAGTGTGAGGCCAGACATACTGCCTCACACGCCTGTACTCACGCATTTGTGAATAAGTTACCCTTTATATATAGAACTAAACAAATAATGTAATTGAAATACTGTGTAACATTCAGTGCCATAATATCCTGATAGCGGGGGTTAATTATTATGACCCGTTGTAAACTCTACTCTGTAATCCTTTTGCACTACCGCTCACAGGAGGAGTGTGGGGTGTACAATAAAGTAGCCGCTGTAAGAGGCAAAATCAAAATCAATCAGATCCGAGAATTCTTTGCCAGGGAATGATAGGTGCGAGTCATTGGTGCCTATACTGTTCTCCCAATTAGGGAAGAAGTGCATTTATATTAAGTCTTGTACATTTTATTTGTAAATATGTGCAAATAGGGTAGATTTCCCGAGGTGTTTCGGTTGGTCCCTTTCACCCAGGATTTCATTCATCAGCTAAGACTGAGAGCTTGTACCTGAAGAGAATTTCATGACGTCTACCCTATTAAAGCTAGTCATAGCAGTATATCACTGTTGTCCAGTTGTGACTATTGGGGTAAGCTTGGGCAAGATGCAGAGAGTTGTGATAGTTGGCACCCCTGTAACTCCATGTTGGTAGCTCTATAAGTTATTGTTTAAAGCCTTGTAGCTCAGTATTGGCAGCTCTGTAAGTCAGTTTTAGCAGCCCAGTAATTCAGTGTTGGCAGCCCAAAAAGCACGTTGTAACTCAGGGATGCCATTAATGTCGGTACTCCCGTAACTAACGCCCCACTGGTGTTGTTAATATTGGGGATGCTCTAACTTATTAAGCCAAAGAGAAATTTTAACTACCTTTAAGAATATATAATTTAGATATACCTAAGATTATTCTTCTGAAAACAGGAAAATGTTTTATGCAACATGTATACGAACTCAGATGTACAGATTTACATAATTTGTGATTATATCCACTTCAAGGACTTATTTGTTCATCCATGCATCAAACACAACTTCAAAAATCTCCACGACACTATTTCTCTTCATGTCAGGTTATGTTCCAGTGGTAGGTTTTTCAGCCCTTACAAATAGTATCGTCGAAATTCCTCAGGTATCGCTAAATATTTATGTTTAGTTTATATCCTCATGGGTACAGGTGGCCGCTTAAATTTGCAAGTTGCTGTATTATCATCATCTTGAGAGTACTGTTCAATTTTATGTTTAAGTCCATCACAGAGGCACACTTAGCTCACATAAGAACATAAGAAAATAAGGAGTCTGCAATAGGCCGGTTGGCCTGTGCATGGCATCTCCTGTCGAGTTACTACCACTTTCTATCATCAATGAATCTATCCAGCCTCTTTTAAAACTTTCCAGCGTTCCAGCACTTACTGCAAAGTTGCTAAGCTTGTTCCACTCGTCCACCACCCTATTTGTGAACCAGTTCCTTCCTATCTCCCTCCTAAACCTAGACTTATCCAACTTAAATCCGTTGCTACGAGTCCTATCCTGCTCGGATATTATAAGATCTTTATCTATATCGCCCTTATTGATTCCCTTCACCCACTTAAACACTTCGATCATATCTCCCAGCACTCTTCGTCTTTTTAGGGAATGCAAGTTTAGTTTATTTAACCTATCTTGATATGGAAGGTTTCTAAGTCCCGGAATCATTTTCGTCATTCTTCGCTGCACCGACTCCAGTTGAATTGATATCCATTCTATAATAAGGGCACCAGAATTGAACGGTATAATCGAGGTGCGGCCTGACTAGCGCAAGATATAGTTGCAATAAGACCTCTGCACTCTTATTACTTGCACTTCTAGATATAAGACCTAATACTCTGTTTGCCTTATTTCGAACATTAACGCACTGTTCTTCCAATATTAAGTACGCTGCACTTGATGGTGTTGAATTTCATTTGCCACTTTTCTGACCACTCATGCAGTTTATTTAAATCCTCCTGTAGTGCATTTGCATCCTTCCCTGAATTAATCTACCGCCCTATTTTGGTGGCATCTGCAAACTTGCTTATGTCACTGATGATCCAAGTATCTAGATCGTTTATGTAGATTATGAACAAGAGTGGGCCCAGTACTGACCCCTGGGGAACCCCACTGGTTACACAGCCCCACTCAGATTTAACACCATCTACGCTGACCCTCTATGTTCTATCGATGAGCCATGATTTTATCCAATTTAAAACTTTCCCCTCGATGCCATGAGCCTTAACTTTTCTCAGAAGCCTCTGATGCGGTACTCTGTCAAACGCTTTGCTAAAGTCTAAGTAAATAACATCGTAATTTTCGTCATTATCTACTACCTCGAAGACTTTCCTAAAAAAACGTCAGCAGATTTGTTAGACAATCATATAAAATTGCCATCACAATCTTGAACGGCTGTACTATTTAAAATATGTCTAATTATATCTCATTAGAGACTATACATCCTTCCCAAGGAAAACTAATATCTCGCTTTTGGTACACAGGCTTGGACGTCGTCCAATAGTGCTGGTGTGTGTGGTTATCAACATCCTGGCTGGCTTCTTGGTTGCTGCCTCGCCCACTGTCGAGGTTTATATTCTCCTTAAGCTCATTGTCTCCGCCACTGACGCCGGGACGTATCTTGGGATCTTCGTGTTTGGTATGTTTGTTTTCCAGATGGTTTCCTGAGGCAGGTGTTGATAGCACGAGTGTCGCATGATCCATATTTTGTGGCTCCTGAGACAGGTGATGAAAGTTCAAGTTTTTGCAAACTCTGTCTGTCCTACTTCCTTGGCCAGACAGTGGTTGACAATAAGAGTGTTACGTAACTAATCTAATATACTATAGGACTAGGCGTGTGTGTGTGTGTGTGTGTGTGTGTGTGTGTGTGTGTCTGTTCTGGGCAGTGGAAACGGCACAATCGTTTTTCATCAAACTTGGTGGAAAGATCGCAAAAAATTCGTAGAGTGGAACAAACTTGGTCCCATATCGATGGTTTCTTTAGGAAGCCATTACATAACCATTTTATTTACGCTGGAAAA
Organism: Homarus americanus; assembly: GCF_018991925.1. Taxonomy (NCBI): domain Eukaryota; kingdom Metazoa; phylum Arthropoda; class Malacostraca; order Decapoda; family Nephropidae; genus Homarus; species Homarus americanus. The sequence goes on along the minus strand of NW_024756494.1, from coordinate 29,348 downwards.
CGATGCAAGTCTAAGGACTTGGCGCACCATCATTCGCTGTACGCTGTCAGCCCAATATTGCAGTTATCGTACGGCTCCCCCACTTTTTTTCTTAGCCTACTTTTTTTTTAATGTTGTTTGGATTAGTAAATGAAGGAAGATGAGTAAATAGAAGAATAAAGAAGGGGAAACAGAAAATAGTTAGAGATAATAGGTGGAGGGAGCTGAGTTTCATCATGCGTCTGGATGCGCAGTTTCAACGTTACCAGACGACCTTAGAGCTACAGTGTATACTTATTCCTCTGGGTGACTGTACACTCGGAAACCATAATCTCTAGCCCACCTGGGTCGGTAATGGAAGTTAGAACAGTGTCCCTCCTGGACGAGGGCCCACTCTAACTATCACAAGGCAACACTCGCAAGAGCACACACAGTCATAGTACGGCTGTATAGATGACATTATGTATAAATATTGTATATGGTATTTTATACTCTGCATTATCTTCATTATATATGAACAAGAAGAAAAATACCATAGGTTGTAGTTACGAAAGTATGAATGGAAATAAACACTTCCAAACCACCCAATGACTCCACACAATGCGTGTGTGTGTGTGCCAGACCACGATGCTTCCCATCATTCGCATAACTATATGAAAAATCGTGTTTAATTTAACTACATAATTCAAAAACCTTAAATTACATGTGGATCAGTCACTCCTCATTTGACACAATTATAGTTTAATACTTTGACCTTCCCACCTGGGCACATGGAGGCCCACGGTAACTCTCACGAGGCAACATACACACTAACACACAAGTTATGATATGAACTCTTCCAGGCTTCACTATCATTATCATGTTATGTTCATCGTGCTCTGTATCTTGGTAACTAGTCATAGTATCAATACATGACAGTGTTATTAGTATAACATTGTAACTTTTACCCTACAGTTATTGTTGTAAATCATGGACAGGAAGGATACATAAATTATAATATCAAGTGTATGGTTCGCTCAAAGCCACCCCAAGTCAGACAACGCGTCACACAAAGTTACATTGTGTGTGTGTGTGTGTGTGTGTGTGTGTGTTCTGTAACATTAAGCTTCTTCCTTAGTAGGTAGATGTTTCATAAAGAGGTTTCTCCCATTCGTCATTGTGAGCATCATCCCAGAGCACATTGTTTCCATCAAAACCATGGTTCATCCTTATTTCCCTTCTTCCGTGTAACTATATCCATATGGCTAAGTGCTTGCTTTAACATTTCTTTATTTACCAAAATAATGTGGATCAGTTACTCGTTATTTAACACATACATGCACTTAGAGCATCAAGATACTTTTGTAGGCATGACTATTGGTTAATTGAAACCCAAAAAATATTTTTCACATTTATTATGCATAAACATTGTAAACATATCTATGTGATTATTGTATTATATAACATACATTTAATGTCTGGACAGATTCCCAAGAGTTATGCATATTAATGCATAGATTTTGTAAGCATATTTATGCGAAGTGACGTAAAGCCACATAGTAAAATACCTGGACAAATTCCCGAGAGTTAGGAAACGAAGTCTATGTGGCCCCAACGAGGTTACACCAGAGAGCAAACTCTCCCGCCACCCCCCTACAAGGCACCGTCGTGGGCGGAGATTTAATTCTTGATCACAGGTTAATACCGTGTCCAACCTCCATCTGCTGCTATAACTTCATGCAATCTGGTGGGCATGGAATCTACCAGATTGCTGCAGATGTTCGGCCTCCTCCTTATTCCCTCCCACACATTATGTGCGTGTCTCCTCACTGCCTCACTCGTTTTCTCCTCAACATCCCATTCAACAACCATATGCGCCCATATATTTTCTATTGGATTACAATCGGCTCCTTTAGGGGGCCAGTCCAATAGAATAATCTGCTGGTGCGCCTCAAACCAACGCTTGACTGCCTGACTTGTATGTATTGAACTGCAGTCTTGCACCATACTGTACATATAGGCTGTGGGTCTGGGATGGCATATGAGTTGCTGGGAGGATGATTAGGAGTCCTGTTGAACTGGCAGGTAGACAAAACAGAAAACTCACAGCCAAACTGTAAGAAAACTCATGGACAATGATACATTAGTAAAATATACTAGGTCAATTTAGCGCGTGCACACACATTATATACAGATCTATTGGTCCTTGCGAGGCTGTTTGGTTATGCTATGCTAACTAGTTTGCTAGGGTGAGGGAAGTATATATATATATATAGATATATATATAGATATATATATATATATATATATATATATATATATATATATATATATATATATATATATATATATATATTTAACTCTTCTCAACAAATGCAAGAATGTTGCCCCGTGAGATTTACCGTGGGCCACCATGTGCCCAGGTGGGATGGTCAAAGTGTTACAAGATATGTGTGTCAAATGAGGAGTGACTGATCCTCATGTATTTTAAGGTTTTTGAAATATGTAGTTAAATTAAACACGATTTTTCATAAAATTACGCGAATGCTGGGGAATAAAAGATGTAGATGGGGTGTGGTGGAATCATCGTGGTCTGGCCACAAGCGCTGCAAACGACATGTGGATTCACTGGGTGGTTTGGAAGTGTTTATTTCCATTCATACTTTCGTAACTACAACCTATGGTATTTTTTCTTCGTGTTCATATATAATGAAGATAATGCAGAGTATAAAATGCCATATACACTATTTATACATAATATCATCTATACAGCCGTACTATGACTGTGTGTGTTCGTGGGTATGTTGCCTTGTGATAGTTAGAGTGGGTCCCCGTCCAGAAAGGACACTGTACTAACCTCCAGCACCGACCAAGGTGGGCTAGAGAATATGGTGTCCGAGTGTACATGGAAAAAGAGAAGAGATAAAATGATAATAACAGGAATACATGGAGAAGATGACTACAATAGACATAGGGTGAATATAGACAGTGAAACAGACAGGAGGTTGACAAAAATAGACAGATTCACACATGCATAAATAGACAATATGGCAACTAACATGACAAACAGACAGCTGACTGACTGGTTCACATTAGACAAACAGGCAGAGACACGCCAACAACGGATAAGACAGACAGATTTGACGACACAAAGAGTACAGACGGGTTTACATTCAAACACCACGCAGACGAACAGACAGTTGGGATGGCAATAGACAGGACGGATAGATTTGAGACAGATTAGAAGGCATTTATAAACAAGAATAACACCAAATTGACCATAGCTGCATCAGTGAGGGTAGGAGGTCTTACATCCACCAGCTTAAATAATAAGAGGCATTGAAAACTAACACCCTCGAGCGGAAAGAACATCGATGGTCGGTCAGTGAGATGGGCCTAAAACTGACTAACGTACATGATGACTATGATGACTTAACACAGGTGATGACTAAAGCGGATGGTGACTAATCTAACCAGAATCAAGGTCACTTCTCTTCATAACATAATTTATTTCGGAATGATCATTGGTGATTCATAATAATCTTTTTTTTTATAATTTTAACCTCTCCTTATGGCAACTATTTCTTAACTACTTATTCTAACCATTATTCTATTCCTTCTTATAGTATATTCAATACTGTAAGTATCACGACCACGACCATTATTATAACAACCATGACCATTATTATAACAACCAGGACCATGATTATAACAACCAGGACCATGATTATAACCACGACTATGATTATAACAACCACGACCATGATTATAACAACCACGACCATGATTATAACAACCACGACCATGATTATAACAACCACGACTATGATTATCACAATCACGACTATGATTATAACAACCACGACCATGATTATAACAACCACGACTATGAATATAACAACCACGACCATGAATATAACCACAACCATGATTATAACAACCACGACAATGATTATAACCACGACCATGATTATAACAACCACAACTATAATTATAACAACCACGAAAATGATCATAACAACCACGAATATGATTATAACAACCACGACCATGATTATAACAACCACGACAATGAATATAACAGCCACGACCATGATTATAACAACCACGACCATGATTATAACAACCACGAATATGATTATAACAACCACGACTATGATTATAACAAGCACGACCATGAATATAACAACCACGACTACGATCATAACCACGACTATAATTATAATAACCATGACCATGATTATAACAACCACGACCATGATTATAACAACCACGACTATGATTATCACAATCACGATTATGATTATAACAACCACGACTATGATCATAGCCACGACTATGATTATAATAACCACGACCATGATTATAACAACCACGACCATGATTATAACAACCACGACCATGATTATAACAACCACGACTATGAATATAACAACCACGACCATAAATATAACCACAACCATGATTATAACAACCACGACAATGATTATAACCACGACCATGATTATAACAACCACAACTATAATTATAACAACCACGAAAATGATCATAACAACCACGAATATGATTATAACAACCACGACCATGATTATAAAAACCACGACCATGATTATAACAACCACGACAATGAATATAACAGCCACGACCATGATTATAACAACCACGACCATGATTATAACCACGAATATGATTATAACAACCACGAATATGATTATAACAACCACGACTATGATTATAACAACCACGACCATGATTATAACAACCATGACTATGATTATCACAATCACGATTATGATTATAACAACCACGACTATGATCATAACCACGACCATGATTATAATAACCACGACCATGATTATAACAACCACGACCATGATTATAACAACCACGACTATGATTATAATAACCACGACCATGAATATAACAACCACAACCATGATTATAATAGCCACGATCATGATTATAACAACCATGACTATAATTATAAAAACCACGACCATGATTATAACAACCACGAATATGATTATAATCGACCACAACAATGATTTTAACAACCACGACCATGATTATAACAACCACGACCATGATTATAACAACACGAATATGATTATAGCAACCACGACCATGATTATAACACTCATGACCATGATTATAAGAACCACAACTATGATTATAACAACCACGACTATGATCATAACCACGACTATGATTATAACAACCACAACCATGATTATAACAACCACGACCGTGATTATAACAACCACGACCATCGAGAAAACTATGTCGCTGTACTCTGTCAGCCGGACGGCGGTTGCCCGCAAGCCAAGCCCGAGCGTTCGAACTTTCATGCCTCGGTAAACTGTACCGCCAGACTCGCCACCGGGTACGAAGTGCCCAAGATCACTTGTACTGTATATTTAGCATGGTGAGGCACGTACCAAGGAATGAGGTGTTGAAGCAGCTAATAATGTTAGGAAATAGTTAAAGCGTAAAAAAAACTGTCAGCCACAAGACCTACGATACATGTGGATCATTATATATATATATATATATATATATATATATATATATATATATATATATATATATATATATATATATATATATATATATATATATATATATATATATATATATATATATGCAAGTAAATCACTGTAGGTGTGCGTGATCTAGGTATATGCTGATAACCACAAGGAAAGAAGAAAACACGAAGTTCCCAAGCGCTTTCGTGTAATTCACATCTTCAGGGGTGAGTACAGACTAGAGAGAGAAATACAAATCAAGGTGTATATATACAGAGGAGGGTGAGACCAGGTCCACAATGGTCAGGTATTAGGTAATGACCCTACTAATCTTTAAATAGCACACAACGGTTGGTGGTCAGGTCAGATGGTCAGGTGACCCGGCCTTCTCACCTGGTCACAAATCTTCTTAATTACAAAATTGTCCAGCTTGTACATGCCGTTACTCAAATTCATGTTGAATGCTTCGGTATGTTTAATAAGACTAGATTCTATGATGTTCCTACTATAAATTGAATTACATGGTAATATTGAGGAGGCATTATCCCAGTCAATGCAATGCTTGTTATCCCTCAAATGAACAAACAGAGCATTGGATTCCTGGCCTGTCCTAACACTGTATTTGTGTTGTTTAATTCTAGTTGCAAGATCTTTACCAGTCTGGCCTAAGTAAAACATATTACATTCCTTGCAAGGAACTTTATAAATGCAACCAATTGTGTTGTTGGGGGAGTTCTTGATTAACATTTGTTTAACAGTGCATGAATACTCCTCTTCGATGATCAAGGCCCACAAATTGAAAATACGTTTGAAATTTCTCCAGACATGCCTCAGTGAAAAAGTTATGAACACAACACAAGAACACAAGAAAGTGGGATACTGCAGGAGGCCGACTGGCCCATACAGGGCAGATCCCTTTCACACCCATCCCAGCACTTCCATGTGCCTATCCAACTTCGTCTTGAAGCTCACTAGCGTCCCCGATCCTACTATAGCACTCGGTAGCCTATTCCACATATCCACAACTCTATTACCAAACCAGTGCTTGCCTATATCCTTTCTGAATCGGAATTTATCTAATTTAAAGCCATTTGTTCTAGTTATTTCGTTATTACTGAGCTTCAGAACATCTTCCATTTTACCCTTGTTAATCCCGCTTACCCACTTGAACACCTCTATCATATCTCCCCTAACTCTACGCCTCTCTAATGAATGCAAGCCTAAGCTTTTCAGTCTTTCTTCATATGGAACGTTTCTAATATTATGGATCATTTTTGTCATTCTTCTTTGTACTCTCTCCAAAGAATCTATGTCCATTCTATAATAAGGACACCAGAATTGAACCGCATAATCCATGTGTGGCCTCACTAATGCTAGGTAAAGTTTCAAGATAACGTCAGCAGTTCTGTTACTCACACTCCTAGATATGAACCCAAGAATCCTGTTTGCCTTGTTGCGAACGCTAATACATTGTTTTCTAGGTTTCAAGTCGTTGCCAACAAATACACCTAGATCTTTTTCACAATCTGAATGTTCTATTTCCGTGTTACCTAGTTTATACTTAACGTTTGTATTCGTCTTCCCTATCTGTAGTACCTTGCATTTATCAGCATTAAAATTCATTTGCCAGTCTACTGACCACTCATGTAAGGTATCTAGATCTCTTTGAAGGTGTTCAAAGTCACTGTCTGAATTTATCACTCTCCCCATTTTGGTATCATCTGCAAATTTACTAATCCTACTAGTTATACCTAAATCAAGATCATTAATGAATATAACAAACAGCAGAGGGCCTAATACAGATCCCTGGGGAACTCCGCTTTTGACCACACCCCAGTCTGACTTAAATCCATTTATGCTGACTCTTTGTTTCCTACCAGTTAACCATGACCTAATCCATTTTAATAATGATCCACCTATTCCATGTGCTTCTACCTTCCTTATCAATCTCTCATGAGGGACTCTGTCGAATGCTTTACTGAAATCTAAGTAAATTATATCATATGATTTATCATTATCTACCGCTTCATATACTTCTGAGAAAAAGCTAAGCAAATTTGTGAGACAAGAACGTCCCTGGGTGAACCCGTGCTGAGAAGAATGAATTAAGTTGAATGTTTCAAGGTGGCTTCTGATTTTCGTAGCAATAATTGACTCTAGCAACTTGCCTATGATTGACGTGAGACTAATGGGACGGTAATTTGATGCAATTGATTTATCACCTTTTTTGAAAATCGGAACTACATTTGCAAGTTTCCAAGCTTCTGGCACTAGGCCCGATTCTAATGACTTATTAAATAAAACTGCTAATGGATTACTCAACTCATCTCTACATTCTTTTAATATTCTAGCATATACCTCGTCTGGACCAGGCGATTTATGAGGCTTCAGTTTGTTAATTACTTTAAGCACATCGTTACTAGTAATATTGATATTCATCAACATATTTTCTATACTGTCGTTATATACCTTATGAACTTCTGGAAACTGTGCTAGGTTTTCATTTGTGAATACGGAGCGAAAATGACTATTTAACGTACTACACATTTCTAACTCATCATCAGTCATTTCTCCTGTCGTAGTTTTAAGGGGACCTATTGTATCTCTAACCTTTGATTTATACAGTTGATAAAAAGCTTTGGGGTTATTTTTCGATTCATTTGCTACCTTGATTTCATAATTTCTCTTTGCTTTCCTAATTTCTGTTTTTACCTGTCTTGTTAGGTTCTGATAGTAACCAAGTAAGTGATTTTCGCCTTTCTTAACTTTTCTATATACTCCTTTCTTTTTCCCTAGAAGATCTAAGAGTCTATTATTCATCCATTTTGGTTGGTTCCGTATCGATCTGAATTTTCTTTTAGGGATGTGTTTATTTTGAGCATTATGGATTGTCGCAATAAATTGTTCATAAGTAGCTGCTAAATTAAATTCGGGGTTCTCCCGTCCTAAGTTGACAGTTTCCGGAGGTGTGGGGGGGATTAATCTTTTGACCATAGGGTCATCCCTTAGGTCTCTCCTTAAGCTACCGTAATTAGCCTTCCTAAAATCCGGGATCAAGGCCGAATTTTCCTTCTTCCTGCCATTCCATATTATGTTAAAATATATGGATTTATGATCACTGTTTCCTAGTTCGTCTCCAATCCCAACATCTTTTACTAGATTTTCATTATTACTGAGAACTAAATCGAGGATATTATTTCCTCTAGTGGGCGAGTTTATGAATTGATATAAAAAACTATCTTGTACTACTTCTAGAAAATCTTCAGATTCATTATCGCTAAGTTGATTTTTCCAATCTAAGCCTGAAAAGTTGAAATCGCCTAGAATACATACATTGTTTCTATCAGATGCCTTCTTTATTTCCTCCCATAGCAATTTACCATCGTTCCTACTCAAATTAGGTGATCTATATATAACACCAATGACTATGGACTCATTGCCCTCACCAATCTCTACCCAAATACTTTCATTGTCGCTATTTGTTTTAATGTTTGATTTGTTGCAGCTTTTTAATGACACCCTGATATACACTGCCACACCGCCCCCTCTCCTTCCTACTCTGTCAAATTTAAATAGGTTATATCCTGGAATATGAAATTCTGCTAAAAAATGTTTGCTGTTTGAATTTATCCATGTTTCCGTTATTGCAATTATATCTATGTTCTCTTTACTAACAATGGCTCTGAGCCGGTCCATTTTCTTACACAAGCTTCTACTATTAGTATAATAAACACTCAATATATTTCTTCCGTTTCTATCTGCTTTACATTTATTACTTTGATGTTTGTTATTATGACTAACTATATTTTCAGCATTATCTACTTCTGTTTCACTGTTGTTTTTTTCACATGGTATTTTCCTCTCTTTACCATTGATGGGATTTGGACATATTAAAACCCCACCTTTACTACCCTGTCAACTATCTTCGCTAGCACCGCCATCCCCTTCCTACTTAAATGCACCCCATCCCTTGCATACATACTATCATTACCATAGTACAGGCTCCAATTATCAATGAATGGCGTCGACAGCTCTTTACACTGTTCTTCCAACCAGCAATTGAAACCGATTGCACGGGACATCCATTCACGACTGGCACCACGTCTAGGTAGGATAGAGCAAGCAATAGGAGTTCCACCCTTCACCCTAATCTTATCTAGAGCTTCCCTATACAGCTTACGCAGTTCGACACTGGTAAGCTTACCTACGTCATTGCCTCCTGCACTGAGTAAGACTATGGGGTTGTCTCCACAGTCATCAATGACGTTCTCCACTCTCTCCAGTACTCTACCTATCCCTGCCCCGGGGAGACACTCGAGCTTCCTAACTTTAGTGCAGAGATTGTTACCTAAATACTTCACCATCGAGTCTCCCATGACAGAAACACATTTGACCTTACCTGAGTGTGGTGATTTCTTACCTGCGCTACTCCCTCTCTCCACACTAACAGAGGGAGTAGCACTCGTGGTGTTACTAGCACCTTCCTCACACTCGTCACTTAAGGTGCTATACCTGTTGTTTAGGTCTACAGCTGAGTGCCTTTTTAGAGTGCATTTTGTAGCACTAGCAGCAACTACCTTCCATGAATCCACTTCAACTTCACCGTCCTTCACGACACTGGCAAGGGCTTTCTTCTCCTCTAAAACTAGCTTCAAGGCTAAGTTTTCGCCCTTGAGACTCTGGACCTCCTTCTCAACCTTCTCCAGTCGGTCTTGCAAGGCAAGACAAAGCTGGAGAACGTGAGAGGTGGTCGAGTACTCGTCAGCAGCTGCCATGTCACTATATCACTCACTAACACTGACAGGAACACAGGTCCGCACAGGCTGAGGGTCAGAGGATAAGATAAATCTTGATAAAATCACACGGGAAAAGGGAAACAACGGAGCACCTTAGCTTTCGTCTTTATTCAAGACATCTTCAGAGGCAACTGAGACATCAATCCTCCCACAACGTGTCCTGAAGATGTCTGACCGCCCCTTTGATGAGTTCCAAGAAATCATCCTTAAGAAACATTTTGAAATAAAGAAAATTGAAGTGGATGAAGCCTTCCGTATTGTAAGACAAAAAAAGCGTGCTTTTAATATGACCATACCGAGTTATTGGAAAAAGTTCATGTTGGACTACTGTTTTGATAACCTGAGACGTGAGCGTTCTGATCTTCAAGCTAAGATAGACCACAAATTGGCACTCCTTATTAGAAATAGTGATTGGACTAAGGATGCCAATAACAACTGTGTAGTGAATCTCTCCTCTAAACAACTAGACAATGATACCTTGTGTGCCCTCGGCTATGGTTTAAGTTTTGATGGTTCTAACAAGGGAGTCGACAGTGTTGACATAGCCAGAGCATTTTGCAATTTGGAGAAATTCAGTAATTTGACAAGTGAAGAAGTGAACATGTGTAAAGGTGTTGTGTATGCATCTATGTCCAAGCCTTGCATTCCAAACTGTCCAGAAAGATTCACCAAAGCAATCCAAGCCCTTAAGAAAAATAAGGATCTACATGTCACTAAAGCAGATAAAGCCAACACAGTAGTGATTTTAAACAAAGATGACTATATCTCTAAAATGAATGACCTCTTATGTGATACTACAACATATTCTAAACTCATAAATAATCCTCTCAACACTGTCAACACCCAGTTCAACAAAAAACTGAAGTCCCTATTGAGAGGCAAAGCTACTCTCATTAAATATCTTACTTCAACGTCCCCTCCACTGCCATACATGTACGGTGTAATCAAGACCCACAAGCCCAATAACCCAGCAAGACCCATCATTAGCTCAGTTGGGTCAATCCCTTATAAACTATCTAAATGGTTAGTTTATTTACTAAATCCCCTAGTTGGCAACATTTCTAACTCCAATATCAAGAATAATATGGATCTGGTTGATAAACTCAATAACTTACACATTAATTATGACTTTAAACTGGTGAGCCTTGATGTAACATCACTCTTTACAAAGGTCCCAGTTGATGATTTACTAGAGTTCCTCATAGATTCCCTGGATGATATTTCACTCCCAGTCTCGAAAGACGACTTCATCGAACTCATCAAACTATGTATTAAGGATTGCAAATTCGAATTCAATGGAGAATATTATGCTCAAAAATTTGGTATGGCAATGGGTAATCCACTCTCACCTGTATTAAGCAACCTATATATGGAATTCCTTGAAAAGAAACTATTAAGTAATATTTTACCACCCTCAGCAGTCTGGTTTAGATATGTTGATGATGTATTATGTCTCTGGCCATGTAATGAGGACCTAAAAGCTTTCCTGCCACAACTTAACAACTTAGCCCCCTCGATCAAATTCACTGTGGAATTAGAGCAAGACTGTAAATTGCCATTCCTAGACTGTCTGATACACAGAATAGGTAACACTTTTAAGTTCAGTATCTATAGAAAACCAACTAATATGTGTTCATACATTCATTATTATTCTGCCCACCATAATAAAGTCAAACAGTCAGTATTTTCAACAATGTTTTTACGTGCCTTGAGAATTTGCAGTCCGGAATTCATCGATGAGGAATACAAATATATATATAATATTGGCTCAAACCTTAAATACCCTAGATCTTAATATTACCATTTCACAAAAATTTCTCACACATTCCTTCACAACTAAAAACGTGGAACGTGAATGTGGCATTTAAAAACTCATGCACTGTTAAACAAATGTTAATCAAGAACTCCCCCAACAACATAATTGGTTGCATTTATAAAGTTCCTTGCAAGGAATGTAATATGTTTTACTTAGGCCAGACAGGTAAAGATCTTGCAACTAGAATTAAACAACACCAATACAGTGTTAGGACAGGCCAGGAATCCAATGCTCTGTTTGTTCATTTGAGGGATAACAACCATTGCATTGACTGTGATAATGCCTCCTCAATATTACCATGTAATTCAATTTATAGTAGGAACATCATAGAATCTAGTCTTATTAAACATACCGAAGCATTCAACATGAATTTGAGTAACGGCATGTACAAGCTGGACAATTTTGTAATTAAGAAGATTTGTGACCAGGTGAGAAGGCCGGGTCACCTGACCATCTGACCTGACCACCAACCGTTGTGTGCCATTTAAAGATTAGTAGGGTCATTACCTAATACCTGACCATTGTGGACCTGGTCTCACCCTCCTCTGTATATATGCACCTTGATTTGTATTTCTCTCTCTAGTCTGTACTCACCCCTGAAGATGTGAATTAATAGTGTGGTGTGAACCTGACCGAATCTTCTTGATAAGTTAAGTTAGGTATGGTTAAGATAGGTGAGTTTAGGTTAGGTTGGGCTAAAACTATGAGGCTCACAGTTCGTTTGTCCTGTTTTGGTCTTGTCCAGAAGAGACTGTAACCCACTTTCCCCTTCAGTGATGGAGACGTGCGCTGCCAAATACCGAGCAGCAGTGGGTTGCCTTGTAGCAATACCGTGGGCCATAGGATACATGATAACCCCTGGTATAGCCTATCTGGTGCGTCCTTGGAGGTGGCTCCAGTTTGCCTACGCCTTGCCTTCCCTCTACTGCATCATCTACTTCTGGTGAGTCTACTGCCAGCATCATTTACTTGTATGGAATGGGATGCTGTCCTGCGAAGGGTATTTTCTTAATATACGTCTCCACACACAGTAGAGAAAGGTCAGGGTAATGACGAGTAAAAAAACAAGCAGGTCCTGGGCAGTAGAATTGGTTACTCAGGACAAGGGGTAAAACAGGACCAGGGAAGTGTAAGTTTAAATGTACAGTATACTATACAAACAGTAGGAGCGTTAGAAATAAAATAGACTTGCTGAGAGCGGTTGTATGTAGGATAGAACTACCCTTAACAACCAATTACTAAATGAGCTGTACATCCCTGCTGGACGTACTGTAAATGAGAATGTATTCTTGATATGTTTATATATTTTATAATTTTATATTTTTCAGACTAGAATTACATTGTTTTGTTTTTGTGTGTGAATTGTTATAATATTAAATTCGGTAACACTGTAATAACATTAACAATGAGACGTTGGTTCAAGTACGATGTTTGAGTCAGTCTGCTCAGTCAGCAACCCATAAAAGCCGAGGGTTTTAGAGCCGACTTTGAGTTCGGACATAAGCTCGGGTAACCTCCGGACCTTTCCACTGGCCTGTGTTGTCAGTTGACTCTTGCCTACTAACTGGGTGATGTACTTTTGGTATTCATTGTTGAGGCTGGCTGGCTGAATTAGTGTCTTATATATTTGGTGTTTTATGTATTTTTGTTCTTTAATCGTGTATTGATTTAGTTGTCAGTGATATTGGCAACCTTAAAGTAATCTAGTACGTTCATGGGATTAACTTCATGTCTTTGTTACTAGTGGTAAGCATATGTAAATATAGTTATACTTTTTATTTAAGTTTCTTTACTCCAATCATCAAGTATTCAATCCATACATTATAGCGTAGTTGGAGTTGTTCTCGATACAAATTTCAGAACCATATATTGTAATTCTCTTTAAATACCTTCACTTTTTGTTTGTTACGAGCCCTTACCCCTTTGACACGTAACAGTATTGAAAATGTAGACGTCATAGCAATCACCGAAACTTGGATGAATCTGGCGAGCAAGAACTTTTTATCAGAGTACCATATTGAAGGGTACAACCTTTTTTCACAAGGGCAGGGAAGGAAGGAAGGGGGCAGAGGTCGCACTCTTCGTCAGGGATACATTAAAATGTTGTATTAATAATACAATAAAGGGTGAAATAGGAATTGAGTATGTATGGGTAGAAATTGTAGAAGGAAGAAAAAACTCATTATGGGAGTGATTTACAGGCCCGCAAGTCTAGGGAAAGAAGCAGCTCAGCCCATATGGCAAGAAATGAGAAGGGCAGCAAGAAACAACAACCAGGACAGGAGCTGCCATGCATAGGACACTGCCTTATGACGGGAACATTGAGGACACCTGCTGTCCCCTAGGGACTTGATCTCACTCTCCTCTACTGTATATATTAGCCTTGTCAAGTATTTCTCCTTAGTCTGTACTCACCCCTGAAGATGTGAATTACACGAAAGCACTTGGGAACCTCGTGTTTTCTTGTTTCCTTGTGGTTATCAGCACATACTTCGATCACGCGCATCTACAGTGATTTACTTGCATATATATATATATATATATATATATATATATATATATATATATATATATATATATATATATATATATATATATATATATATATATATTCTAGCAGAATCGGCTCATCCGCTAGGCAATGGTAGGACGCCACCCTCCGGGAGGCTCCACATTGTCTCACTGTTCAGTCCCCAAAACTTCTTCTTCCATCAATAGTTCATTAACGGTGTATGTAAGTTACACCATGTTTTTCACTGCAATGGTACAGCAAAGTATATTTTTTAGCATAAACTGTTATTATTTTATTGTCTAATCATCATTACCTACAGTATTACACCACCCATCAACACCTCATATAACACCATCCATCATCACTACATATAACAACATCCATCATCACTACATCTAACACAATCCATCATCACTACATATAACACCATTCATCATCACTACATATAGCACCACCATCACTACTACCACCATCATCACTACCACCACTACTACCACCATCATCATTGCCACCACCATCATTACCACTAATGTCAACCAGTCTCTACCACCACCACTATCACCACAAACATGCCGCTATCACCTTCACCACCACTATGACTGTCACTACCACCGTCCCCACCACCACTACATATAACACCACCCATCATCACTAAATATAACACCACCCATCATCATTACATATAACAACATCCATCATCACTACAGGTCGGTAAAGTAGTTTCCGAGATTCTCGTGCGAACACACAAACACACAGACATACTCCTTTGTTATATATATATATATATATATATATATATATATATATATATATATATATATATATATATATATATATATGCAAGTAAATCACTGTGGGTGCGCTTGATACAGGTATATGTTGATAACCACAAGGAAAGAAGAAAACACGAAATTCCCAAGCGCTTTCGTTTAATTCACATCTTCAGGGGTGAGTACAGATTAAGGAGAAGTACAAAACAAGGTATATATATATATTCAGAGGAGGGTGAGATCAAGTCCACAATGGTCAGGTATTAGGTAATGACCCTACTAATCTTCAAAAAGCACAGCAGCAGTCGGTAGTCAGGTCAGAGGGTAAGCTGACCCATCCTTCTCACCTGGTTACAAATCTTCTTAACATAAGAAGAACATAAGAAAATAAGGAGTCTGCAATAGGCCGGTTGGCCTGTGCATGGCAGCTCCTGTCGAGAGTTACTACCACTCTCTCTCATCCATGAATCTATCTAGCCTCCTTTTGAAACTTTCCAGAGTTCCCGCACTTACTACAAAGTTGCTAAGCTTGTTCCACTCGTCCCTCCTAACCCTAAACTTATCTAACTTGAATCCGTTGCTCCGAGTCCTATCCTGCTCGGATATTATAAGAACTTTATCTATATCCCCTTTATTGATTCCTTTCACCCACTTAAATACTTCTATCATATCTCCCGCACTCTTCGTCTTTCTAGGGAATGCAAGTTAAGTTTCTTTAACCTATCTTGATATGGAAGGTTTCTAAGTCCCGGAATCATTTTTGTCATTCTTCGCTGCACCGACTCTAGTGAATTTATATCCATTCTATAATAGGGGCACAAGAACTGAACCGCATAATCGAGGTGCGGCCTGACTAGCGCAAGATATAGTTGCAATAAGACCTCTGCACTCTTGTTACTTACACTTCTAGATATAAAACCCAATACTCTGTTTGCCTTATTTCGAACATTAACGCACTGTTTTCTTGGCCGTAGGTCCGGGCTTACAAGTACCCCTAGGTCTCTTTCACAAGTCGACTTCTCTAGGTTGATGTTGTTAAGGCTGTATACATTATAAGTATTTGTTCTTCCAATATTAAGTACGCTGCACTTGCTGGTGTTGAATTTCATTTGCCATTTTTCAGACCACCCCTGCAGTTTATTTAGATCTTCCTGTAATGCATTTGCATCCAGCCCTGAATTAATTTGCCGCCCTATTTTGGTGTCATCCGCAAACTTGCTTATGTCACTGCTTATCTCAGTATCTAGATCGTCTTTCGAGACGGGCAGTGAAATATCATCCAGGGAATCTATGAGGAACTCTAGTAAATCATCAACTGGGACCTGTGTAAAGAGTGATGTTACATCAAAGCTGACCAGTTATTGAGTTTATCAACCAGATCCATATTATTCTTGATATTGGAGTTAGAAATGTTGCCAACTAAGGGATTTAGTAAAGAAACTAACCATTTAGATAGTTTATAAGGGATTGACCCAACTGAGCTAATGATGGGTCTTGCTGGGTTATTGGGCTTGTGGGTCTTGATTACACCGTACATGTATGGCAGTGGAGGGGACGTTGAAGTAAGATGTTTAATGAGAGTAGCTTTGCCTCTCAATAGGGACTTCAGTTTTTTGTTGAACTGGGTGTTGACAGTGTTGAGAGGATTATTTATGAGTTTAGAATATGTTGTAGTATCACATAAGAGGTCATTCATTTTAGAGATATAGTCATCTTTGTTTAAAATCACTTACACTTACACATTAATTATGATTTTAAACTGGTCAGCTTTGATGTAACATCACTCTTTACACAGGTCCCAGTTGATGATTTACTGGAGTTCCTCATAGATTCCCTGGATGATATTTCACAGCCCGTCTCGAAAGACGACTTCATCGAACTCATCAAACTATGTATTAAGGATTGCAAATTCGAATTCAATGGAGAAGATTATGCTCAAAAATTTGGTATGGCAATGGGTAATACACTCTCACCTGTATTAAGCAACCTATATATGGAATTCTTTGAAAAGAAACTATTAAGTAATATTTTACCACCCTCAGCAGTCTGGTTTAGATATGTTGATGATGTATTATGTCTCTGGCCATGTAATGAGGACCTAAAAGCTTTCCTGCCACAACTTAACAACTTAGCCCCCTCGATCAAATTCACTGTGGAATTAGAGCAAGACTGTAAATTGCCATTCCTAGACTGTCTGATACATAGAATAGGTAACACTTTTAAGTTCAATATCTATAGAAAACCAACTAATATGTGTTCATACATTCATTATTATTCTGCCCACCATAATAAAGTCAAAGAGTCAGTATTTTCAACAATGTTTTTACATGCCTTGAGAATTTGCAATCCGGAATTCATCGATGAGGAATACAAATATATATATATAATATTGGCTCAAACCTTAAATACCCTAGATCTTTCATAGACAAATGCCTAAACATTACTAAGAAAACTTTTTATAGAACTGATCCCAAGCCCACCCATGACCATAAGAATATCTTAATCTTACCATTTCACAAAAATTTCTCACACATTCCTTCACAACTAAAAACCTGGAACGTCAATGTGGCATTTAAAAACTCATGCACTGTTAAACAAATGTTAATCAAGAACTCCCCCAACAACACAATTGGTTGCATTTATATAGTTCCTTGCAAGGAATGTAATTTGTTTTACTTAGGCCAGACAGGTAAAGATCTTGCAACTAGAATTAAACAACACAAATACAGTGTTAGGACAGGCCAGGAATCCAATGCTCTGTTTGTTCATTTGAGGGATAACAAGCATTGCATTGACTGGGATAATGCCTCCTCAATATTACCATGTAATTCAATTGATAGTAGGAACATCATAGAATCTAGTCTTATTAAACATACCGAAGCATTCAACATGAATTTGAGTAACGGCATGTACAAGCTGGACATTTTGTAATTAAGAAGATTTGTAACCAGGTGAGAAGGCCGGGTCACCTGACCATCTGACCTGACCACCAACCGCTGTGTGCTATTTAAAGATTAGTAGGGTCATTACCTAATACCTGACCATTGCGGACCTGGTCTCACCCTCCTCTGTATATATACACCTTGATTTGTATTTCTCTCTCTAGTCTGTACTCACCCCTGAAGATGTGAATTACACGCAAGCGCTTGGGAACTTCGCGTTTTCTTCTTTCCTTGTGGTTATCAGCATATACCTAGATCACGCGCACCTACAGTGATTTACTTGCATATATATATATATATATATATATATATATATATATATATATATATATATATATATATATATATATTTATGTATATGTATATAAATCTTGATAAAATCACACGGGAAAATGGAAACAACGGAGTACCTTAGCTTTCTCTTTATTCAAGACATCTTCAGAGGCAACTGGGTTACATGGACAGAGAGAGGCTTAAATATACAGGGTGACCTAAAAATATAAGGTCAGGTCATAATGATGACATCCACTAATCCGCACACCAACACACACGTAGAGGAGCTTAAGAGAAGGGTGGTGACGTGACTAGACAGGTCAGGTCAGAAAAAAGGGACCCACAAAATAACTATCATACATCAAGATCAATGTATATATATATATATATATATATATATATATATATATATATATATATATATATATATATATATATATATATATATATATATATATATATATATATATATATATATTCATATATATATATATCTATATATATATATATATATCTATATATATATATATATATATATATATATCTATATATCTATATATATCTATATATATATATATATATATCTATCTATCTATATATATATCTATATATATATATCTATATATATATCTATATATATATATCTATATATATATATGTTATATACATATATATATATATATATATATATATATATATATATATATATATATATCTATATATATATATATATATATATATATATATATATATATATATATATATATATATATATATATATATATATATATATATATATATATATATATATATATATATATATATACATACATACATACATACATATATATTGCTACGAGTTGGGGATTTAGAATATAGTTAAGAGTCTACCTAGATCCCAACAGGCAACAACAATAAAAAAACAAAGACAATCGGACTATAAAAGGGTAGACAAAGGATGCGAGTTTTTGTTGTGTATAATGAAGTACCATAAATTCCTTAACAAAATATTCAGCTTCCTGTAATTTACCCTTAACCATACTTAACCTAAACATTAACAGTATATACATATTTGTACAACATAAAATAATTTGAAGCAAGGTGGACGTGGGGAGGCAATACAAGAAGTGCGGAGCTGAGATGGCTGACGAGCAAGGCTGAGTATTGTAGAAGACGGTAGGTAGTCACTGTGCCGTAGGTTTCCAGGATAGGTGATCCTGTGGTCACTTCCCAGAGTGAACTGAACTCTCATCGAACTGGAGCTGACGAAGAAGACTTGTAGGAGGTGACGCAACAACCAGGATATGGGGAAGGAAAACCCCGGAGTGGTAACTAAGACTAGTCATACTCGTGTTTCGTCCCTAGATGGCGTTGCTCGTGGTGCTGGGTAGGTAGATCAGGACAATAGATGGGGTGGTTCGTAGTGCTGGGTAGGTAGATCATGACAATTGGTGGCGGGGTTCGTAACACACCCCCCCTCCAAAGACCTCCGTAGCGCGGGCGCGAAGGAGGTGATCACCTGGTGCGTCTGGAGAGTAGCGCTTGCATTTCCACTGGAGCTCGGGATAAGGAGTCCGCAATCAGGTTGTCCACCCCCTTTATGTGCCGGACTTGTAGATTACAGGGCTGGGTGAGGAGAGCCCAGCGGAGGATTCGCTGGTTGGAGGTCTTGTTGGTTTGGATGAACGTGAGTGGGTTATGGTTGGTGAAGACTGGGGTTGTTTGTGGGCAAGACTGGAGGTAACATTCAAACTTCTTTATTGCCAACACCAGAGCCAGGGCCTCCTTCTCTATGGTCGAGTAGTTGGTCTGATGTTTTTTCAACTTGGCGGAGTAGTATGCCACAGGGTGAAGGACATCAGTGGTTGGGTCGGGTTGTAGGAGCGCAGCCCCCACTCCGACACCGCTAGCGTCGATTTGCAGATGGAAGGGCAAGGTGTAGTCAGGGGGGTGGACTACAGGCTTGGAGGCAAGGAAGGCTTTGAGGCGGTGGAAAGACTGGTCGCACCTCTGGTTCCGGATGTAAGGGACCGCAGAACTGGTTAGGTCTGTGAGGGGTCCGGCCACGCTGGAGAAGTTACTGCAGAACCGACGGTAGTAGCCGCACATCCCCAGGAAGCACATGAGTTCCTTCCTCGTCCTTGGAGTGGGGAAGGACAAGATGGCTTTAACGTTTGCATCCTTGGGTCTCACCATACCATGCCCAACGATATGTCCCAGGTAAGTCACTGAGGCCCGGCCAAAAGCAGATTTAGCCAGGTTTATGGTGAATCCAGTCTCTTGCAGTCGTGCCAACAGTATCTCCAAACGCACCAGATGTTCGTCCCGGCCGTCCGACACCACCACCAGGTCATCCAGGTAGGCGAACGTCCCACCTAGGTCCTGAATTAGGTAATTGATTGCCCTCTGGAATGTGGCCGGAGCATTAGAAAAGCCAAACGCCATAACCAAATATTGAAAAAGACCAAATGGAGTTATAAATGCTGAGATTATTTTTGCACTATCCGTGAGTCCCACTTGATAATATCCTTTCAATAAGTCCACCGTACTGATAAATTTGGCACAGCCTACTCTGGAGTGAGGGTACGGCATTAAACAGATCCGGATTCTTCCCTACACTCGATAAGACTTACTACACGACTGCCACGTGTAATAACAGGTAAGCCTTATGACACTTGGAACCTAATATCCTACGTCTGTCACTCTTACTGTACGATAATACCAATATATGCACACACATATGAAGGAAACTTTAAACAACCGTAAAGCAATTGTGAACAGAAGTGACTGGGAGGAATAATTAACAAGGAGTTACAAGGGAGGAAGGAATATGGTACTTAAGGTCGTATCCTGTCACGGTTGCCATTTGTTACGAGTTGGGGATTTAGAATATAGTTAAGAGTCTACCCAGATCCCAACAGGCAACAATAATAAAAAAACAAAGACAATCGGACTATAAAAGGGTAGACAAAGGATGCGAGTTTTTGTTGTGTATAATGAAGTACCATAAATTCCTTAACAAGATATTCAGCTTTCTGTAATTTACCCTTAACCATACTTAACCTAAACATTAACAGTATATACATATTTATTCAACATAAAATAATTTGAAGCAAGGTGGACGTGGGGAGGCAATACAAAAAGTGCGGAGCTGAGATGGCTGACGAGCAAGGCTGAGTATTGTAGAAGACGGTAGGTAGTCACTGTGCCGTAGGTTTCCAGGATAGGTGATCCTGTGGTCACTTCCCAGAGTGAACTGAACTCTCATCGAACTGGAGCTGACGAAGAAGACTTGTAGGAGGTGACGCAACAACCAGGATATGGAGAAGGGAAACCCCGGAGTGGTAACTAAGGCTAGTCATACTCGTGTTTCGTCCCTAGATGGCGTTGCTCGTGGTGCCGGGTAGGTAGATCAGGACAATAGATGGGGTGGTTCGTAGTGCTGGGTAAGTAGATCATGACAATTGGTGGCGGGGTTCGTAACAATATATAAACTAAAAAAATAATAAATAAATAAAATTAATAAATATGGAAGTGATAACCGTGGTAACATTATGAGATGTTCTTATTGCCACCATGCTATTGTACTATTCCAGATGATACTAAATATTACATAATACTTCCTTGAGATAAATGTATAGAATATATCAGGTGCCTAAAAGAGAGCTCTGGTTCTCAACTGGCTCAGCCATGTTAATATTGTTATTATTATCCACTCTGTATCTGTGTTTTTCTGGCAAAATAAACTTTAAATTCAATTCAATTCAATTCAATCTATCATTATGGGGTCTCATGACAGTGAAAGTACCTTCACGATACCAGGCTGCCAGACGTATACGGAGAGGCAATCCTGAAGAGAATTTTTAACTTCACCTTGTTGGGTGAGACCATTAGTTACTAGTAAAAATTTATGGAATTTCCTGTAAATTCCACGTTACTAACATATGACACATTTTTACTATATTTGCAAAATGAACTGCAAAGTGGAAAGAAGGGAACCTGTACGAGAGATTTTACACAAATAAGGAAGGTCAGGCGAAAGGTTTACACAGGAAGTCAGGCCAGTGTGTATCATGAGTTATACAACCGTGGGTTTACTGTGAAGGGAGGGAGTGAATGTAGCAAGTATTTCACACAAGGTAAGAAGTGTTATAAGGCTTAAGTATAATGCTTGGCAATGCTAACGTGAGACTGTAATCTTGGCGTCCCACAATGTGAATATGGAGTACCCAACCTGTTTTATCGACATGAATTATGTTTATCTGTGCCTTTTGGAGGGATTTTAAAAATACTCGTACATGAATTTTCTTTGATAATTTTCAATTGTCGTAGGATTACCGTTGTGTAATTAATACCATTTACATACTTCCATACCTAATATCCGTAACGGCTATCATGATCATACCTGGAGGTGACCTTGGAAGGGGAAGGAGCCTGGAGTAATGATTGTACGTGTAAGATCTCAGTCATTCTGGAATATATTGTCCAGGCAGATTTTAAGGCTTATTACTAATCTCATTTCCAGTACAGCAGTTGGCAGACTGTTCCATATGTTGAACCATATAGCTTAAAGTCTATCTATCTCCATAAACCCTTTTGGGGGCAGCTGCGCACTTTTGTATTTCATTCTGGCTAATGCCAGGCGATTTTATTCAGCTGAGAGAAACCCCTGCTGTCCTGGTAATGGCTAAAGTTTTTAGTTTTCATTTGTAATAAACGCAAATGCTACCATAAATTACTGACTGTAAATGTTTACATATTCTTTCATACACTCTTATGTAAAGTTAGCAGTACTTCCTACATTTTAACTTGTCTTACTTGCTACTGTAGCTTGCATTGCCCTCTCAATATATCATTCATAGAATTAGACACATATATCTCTCTCGGTCTCTCAGCCTGTCTTTCTGTCTTAAAGGTCAGTCAATTCTCAGGGAATTTCTGTGCTTCCAAACTAAATTGGTATATAGGTCAACGATGTTGTTTCTGTGTGTATATTACACCATAAGAATGGAGGAAACTGCAGCGGGCCTATTGGCCCATACTGGGCAGTCCCATTTACACCCAACCCCTATTGCTCATATATCCACTTGACCTACAGTATGTTTGAAGCTTTCCAGCGTATTCGACTTAAAGATGAGGTTTGTTAACTTGTTCCATTCATCCACTACTCTACTTCCAAACCAATGTTTACCTATGTCGCGCCTAAATCTAAATTTGTTTAATTTAGGACCAATTTTACGAGTTCGATCCTTGTTGGATAGTTTGAATACCTTTGTTATGTCCCCTTTGTTTAGCCCTGACTTCCATTTATACACCTCTATCACATCGCCCCTCACTCTACGTCTCTCGAGGGAGTGCAAATTAAGATGCTATAACCTGTCTCTGTACTCAAGGTTCTTAATTCCCGGGATTAGTCTTGTCATTCTCCTCCGAATTATTTCTAGTGATTCTATATCCATTCTGTAATGCGGTGACCAGAATTGAACTGTGTAATCCAAGTGAAGTCTCTCAAGCGCAAGATATAGTTACAGGATGACCTCTCTAGTCTTGTAACTGACACTCCTTTGAATGAACCCAAGTACTTTATAAGCCTTGTTTCGAGCAAATACACATTGTTTACTTGGCTTAAGATTCCCACTTATCATTACGCCTAAATCTTTCACACATTCGGAATTTCTCTATAACATCGTTGTTCATCTGATATCTGGTTTCCCTGTTTACATCTCCAAGACTAAATACTTTACATTTGCCCACATTGAATTTATTTGCCATTTTTTAGACCATTCAAATTTTTTTTTAGATCTTCCTGTAGTTTTGCGGAGTCCTCCTCAGATTTAATTACACGCCCTATTTTAGTGTCATCAGTAAATTTACTTATGTTGCTGTGTACATGTTAACCTTCACACACACAGACATACACATGTTAACCTTCACATACACGTTGTTAACCTTCACACACACACACACACACACACACATTTGCTAACCTTCACAAACACGTTGTTAACCTTCACACACATGTTAACCTTCACACACATATTAACCTTCACACACATGTTAACCTTCACACACATGTTAACCTTCACACACATGTTAACCTTCACACACATGTTAACCTTCACACACATGTTAACCTTCACACACATGTTAACCTTCACACACATGTTAACCTTCACACACACGTCAACCTTCACACACTTGTTAACCTTCACACACACACACACACACATGTTGCAAACCTTCACATACACACACATTGTTAACCTTCACACACATGTTGTAAAACTTCACATACACACATTGTTAACCTTCACACACATGTTGTTAACCTTCACATACACACACATTGTTAACCTTCACACACAAGTTAACCTTCACACACATCTTGTTAACCTTCACACACACATCTTGTTAACCTTCACACATCTTGTTAACCTTCACATACACACACATTGTTAACCTTCTACACACATGTTGTTAACCTTCACACATGTTGTTAACCTTCACACACATGTTAGAAACTACATCACACACACACACACACACACGTTGTTAACTTTCACACACATGTTAACCCTCACACACACACACACACACACGTTATTAACCTTCACACACATGTTGTAACCTTCACACACATGTTGTTAACCTTCACACACACACACACATGTTAACCTTCACACACATGTTGTTAACCTTCACACACACACACACGTTAACTTTCACACACATGTTAACTCTCACACACACACACACACACACATGTTGTTAACCTTCACATACATGTTGTAACCTTCACACACATGTTGTTAACCTTCACACACACACATACACACACACGTTGTTAACTTTCACACACATGTTAATCCTCACACACACACACACATGTTGTTAACCTTCACACACATGTTGTAACTTCACACACATGTTGTTAACCTTCACACACACACACACACACACACGTTGTTAACTTCACACACATGTTAACTCACACACACACACACACACACACATGTTGTAACCTCACACATGTTGTAACCTTGTACACACATGTGTTGTTAATCACACACACACACATGTTAACCTTCACACACATGTTGTTAACCTTCACACACCCACACACGTTATTAACCTTCACACACATGTTGTTAACCTTCACACACACACACATGTCAACCTTCACACACATGTTGTTAACCTCACACACACACACACGTTGTTAACTTCACACACATGTTAACCCCTCACACACACACACACACACACGTTGTTAACCTCACACACATGTTTTAACATTCACACACACACACACACACACACGTTGTTAACTTCACACACACCTCATGTTGTTAACTTTCACACACATGTTAACCTTCACATACATGTTAACCTTCTCATAATCATACTATGTTGTTAACTTCACACACACACACACACACACATGTTTTAACATTCACACACACACACACACCTCATGTTGTTAACTTTCACACACATGTTAACCTTCACATGCATGTTAACCTTCACACACACACACACACACATGTTGTTAACTTCACACACACACACACACACACACACACACACACACACACACACACACACGTTGTTAACCTTCACACACACACACACACGTTGTTAACCTTCACACACACACACATGTTCTTAACTTTCACACACACATGTTAACCTTAACATACATGTTGCTAACCTTCACACATGTTGTTAACCATCACACACACAAATTGTTAACCTCCAAACACACACCACACACGTTGTTAACCTTCGCACACATGTTGCTAACCTTCACACACACACACACACATGTTGTTAACCTTCACACACATGTTGTTAACCTTCACACACACACACATGTTGTTAACCTTCACACACATGTTGTTAACCTTCACACACACACACACATGTTGTTAACCTTCATACACATATTGTTAACATTCACACATACAAACACACACACACACACACACACACACACACACACACACACACACACACACACACACACACACACACACAGTTTTTACCTTCACACACACGTTGTTAACTCACACACACAGACACACACATGTTGTTAACCTTCACACACACACACACACACACATACGTTGTTAACCTTCACACACACACACACACACGTTTTTAACCTTCACACACACACACACACACACACACACACACACACATACGTTGTTAACCAGCCACACACACACACACACACACACACACACACACACACACACACACACACACACACATGTTGTTAACCCTCACAGACAAACATGTTGTTAACCTTCACACAAGCACACACGTTGTTAACCTTCACACACACACACACACACGTTGTTAACCTTCACAAACACACACACATGGTGCTAACTCTCTCACACACACACACACACACGTTGTTAACCTTCACACACATGTTGTTAACCTTCACACTGCCATGCGGCGTTTCGGACAATGGGCGACCCGGTATCCCTGGACTGAAGTGATCACGGTAGACATGTGCAGAACAAGTGGGTTATTACCTGGACACTATCACCAAAGCCTACCACCACTTCTTTCCAGCCAAGACACTGAGGATCCACCCCGATGATGTCCCATAGATTACACCCCTTATCAAAAGATTAATTGAGCAGCGCAACAAGGCCTACTGCACCAACAACCGCCTGTACAAAAATCTACGTAACCAGGTCATCAGGGAAGCAATCATTTCAAACTCTATTCGAAATCACCTGGAGAAGCACAAGTTGATCAATGATTCCCAACATGGCTTCACAAGCAGGCGTTCATGTCTAACGAATCTATTAACATTCTTTTCATCAGTTCTCGAATCAGTGGGCGAGGTGCACAATTATGATGTGGTATATCTCTACTTTATCAAAGCCTTCGAAAGAGTCCCCCACGAAAGACTAATAAGAAAAGTGGAGGCTCATGGCATTAAAGGTGATATTCTAAAATGGATTAGGGCGTGGTTACAGGACAGAAAGCAGCGAGTGAGCATTAACGGCACTAAATCCCATTGATGCAACGTCACTAGTGGAGTTTCGCAAGGCTCAGTACTTGGACCATTATTATATATTATATACATATACGACATGAATATCGGCGTAGACAGCAGCATAAGCAAATTTGTTGATGACACTAAAATAGGACGTGTTATTAAATCTGACGAGGACTCCGCAAAACTACAGGAAGATCTAAACAAATTTTTGAATGGTCTGAAAAATGGCAGATGGAATTCAATGTGGACAAATGTAAAGTACTCAGCATAGGAGATGTAAACAGGGAACCAGATACCAGATGAACAACGATGTTATTGAGAAATCCGACTGCGAGAGAGAGATTTAGGAATAATGATAAGTAGGAATCTTAAGCCAAGTAAACAATGTTTATTTGCTCGAAACAATGTTAATAAAGTACTTGGGTTCATACAAAGGAGTGTTAGTTACAAGACTAGCGAGGTCATCTTAAAACTATATGTTGCGCTTGTGAGACCACACTTGGATTACTTTGGTGAATTTTTAGTGTATATAAACAGAAAATAATTTCAGTTTCAATATTTTGCAACCTTTTGCTGGGTAATTTTAGCGTAAATGTATCGAAAATCTAACGTACAGCTACGTTAATTGCATTACAATTAAATAGTGAACATTGCTTTCTGGCTTCATTCTTTAACAACCCAACTAACAATATTTTTTCTGTTTCAGATTCTGATGCATTTATAAGTTGATAATATTTGCGATGGCTGCTTGTGTCAGGACGAGGAACCAAAAATCAGCCATCTCGGTCACTATCTTGCGGTCTGGGAGAGAGAGCTCTGAAGTCGGAGTTGCCTACATTGAGAGATGCTTTGAGATACAGTGTTTTAATCAGGCAAATCAGTGAAAAAACCAGGAACTTACACAAACAAAGACATTGCCGGTGATATGACCAAAGCTGTCTTGGCACAGTACACTCTGGCTAACGCTCAGTTCAAGCCTCCAGTCATAACAAGTCAGAAGAAGATAGTGAGAGACTGCTAGCCAGTTAGAAGAAACTGAGAGATATCTCTCTTGGGAGAGGAAAACTTGCAGTTAAGGACAGCTTTGCCAAGCAACTGGACCAGTTATTTGACATAATTACTTACAGGAGTGCTTAATTGTTCTCTGTGTCCCTGGTGAGTTTGGATGCGATCGTGAAGGCTAGCCAAATCCAGAATTTACATCTCCTATATTTTGCAAGCGTGAACTGGGGATTCCTGTGATCAGACGGCATTTGTCAAAGCACAGAAGACTGGCAGTATGGGGCTCTCGATTTCTGTAAGGTATTCAGGTCCAAAGAACCCAGGAGGCTGCCACAGAGAGACAGAAGAGGAGAAAGAGTTGCCGAGGAAAAGAGAGACTTGAAGCCCAAGGTAGGAAATTAAGAGCCAGTGATTGAGTCAAGCTGATTTGAAAGTTTAATGACTTCCCATAGCTGATCCGAGTGCTGACCAGGAGAATGAGTGACTTTGTCCCTAACCCAGAAAAGAAATAATGATCCCAAACCTTCAGGCATAACATTCAGAAATAGGAAAATATCCCGAGCATAGCGCTAGCCAGCATAAACACCCACACTGGTCTCAAGAGAAACTGCAGAATAGCAACAGCTGCCTGGATTGACGGTGGTTTGATAACACAGTGATGTTCACCTGGTGATAGATCCTTAACAAAATGGGGAGAGCTCAGGAGAAACTGTCAGTAACCTAGAAGGG